>NW_010110791.1:0-26204 GCF_000699245.1 Pterocles gutturalis
AACCATTCTATGATTCTATGAACTTGAGTCAACTATGCTGATACAATTAATTAGCCATGCCTAGCATGTGCCTGGGGTTCACCGGGAGTACAAGTGTTAAAGAGCAAGCCCATTTTAACTGCTACAACATGACATTGTCATTAAACAAGAAAATAAGGGGGTTTGTTTGTTTTGGTTTTTTTTTTATGATGTTAAGATCTCCCAATGCTTCTGGCTATGAGTATGTCTTATGAAAACCTACTTTTAACATTTATGCTAACTCCAATTCTATTGACCTGAACTGTGTTTTGTTTGGTTTTTGTATTAATGAGCCTGACAATGTTTGTGAAGCAAATATTACATATTAATGCCTTCAGGTTATCTGAGAGGCAGACCGCATATTGGTGAAACAGGAGAAAAAGAGCATGGAGTAATGGAATGTCACAGGAACGCTTTATTTTCTCTCCCTTAATGTGGCTAATCAGGTGTTTCTTTGTCATGTAATTTTAGTAAAATATCTTGGAGCAAGTTAGCGGAAGGGTATCCCTGTTATCTTGTTTATCCTGTGCATTTTTCAAGAGGGTTTACATCTGCACAGCAACATTGTGTTTTCTCACTGAACATGAAAAATGATCCAAAGCTGATAAAAAAATCCATTCTTCCTTATCCAAAATGCATACTTTCTTATCACAAGCAATAGGAAGGCAAACATCTTTGTCGATACCCATTCAGAAACAGGAGAACTTCACTGCATTCTTCAGTTTTAAATATTTTCGTGGTTTATTGCTTTGTATTTTATTTTGGAGTTTGTACTCGATGTAGTTTTTCAAGAAGGGTAAGAAAATGCACTTCTATCCTGCAAAACCGGAAGAACCTGGCACAGAGAAAGGCTATAGCTTTTCAGAGTTCAAGGTAAAACGAGGGGTAGAGAGGTGCCAAATTAGGTTTTTAATCTAATGGGCAATTTTTGACCCATATAATGAGCAAATTACTCTGTGTTAATTCTGTGTGTTACCTTGAGGGCAATACTTCTCCTTAACAGAAAGCTAATACCATAATCAATGAAATGGCAATATTAATTGCTCATATACAAATAAGACACAGAGCAAATAAATAAAACATTCATCTCTGGGCTGTTTGTTTGTTTGCTTTGGACTGGGGGGCTTTATTTTTAAATAAATCGGAGGTTTCTGCTTGTAATGGCATAGCAAGTCTGCCTCAGTTTAAGAAGGGCCACCTTAAAGGTTGGGCGGGTTTCATTTGCAGCTGGCTGGCTTTATGGTTTCTTTACCGAAAGTGCTGTCTAGAGCTGTAATTGCTGGTATGATTTTTGAAAAATTAGGTTGTTGCTGGAGTAAAATAAGGACTAAGCTATCACTGTGTGGGTAATCTTTAGTATTGCTTTTCTTACAAAAGTGTCACAAGTTTTCTGTTTTCACAGGACAGATGTTCTGAAATTCTTTGAGTTTGAGGCAAGTTTTTTTGGGTGGACACTTCTTACTGGAATGAAACCTTGAAGTATTGAATTTACCTGCAACTGCTATTGCAGATTCTCATGGTGCATCACACACAACTTGGCCAGAGACAAATCTGCATTGCATTGTGGGCAGTGTCCTGCAGGGCATTTCAGCAATAAAAAGAAAGTAGAATTGAAATGCCAACAGGAAGACAGACATCTTATTTTGCTGTTGCACTGATTTGAAAAACAGCTTTGGGTCAGTTCCGCAGGGGGTAATATTCTGCTTGAGCTGAAAAGTTTTAGAATGACTTATTTTCCCAGTAGAAAACTGAATTATTTGGCAGCACTCTAGCACTCTTGCCTACAGGAACTCTTTTTTCAGAAGCTACATTATTTTCATTGGGAAATCATTCTGGATTTAGTGTTTTTGTACAAGTCACAGAGCTGGTAACTGATAACTGCTTTTAGTTTTTTTTTGACTATTGGCCTTACAGTACTCAAAACGAAAGATACTGTGTGGTACAACTGTGTGATTCTCAAGTTTTCCAAAGCCTCCAAACCAGGGTCAGTGCTCATCTCAGAGACAGCAGGGGCTGCTCCCAACAGAGGGTTTTTTTTTAACCTTAGGGAAAATCATTGAGTCTTATTTCTCTCCTGTGCTGAGCCTGGGCAGTGCACGCGCTAGCACCAAGCCAGGCACACTGGCAGAAGGGTGTGTCCTAGACATGTCTGTGAGCAGGGGGTGTGTGGTGCCTGTGTAGTAGCCCCCAGTGGGGGATCTCCACCACCTAAATAGTATTAGAGCCACAGTGATCCCAAATTGCGTTAATCTGGTTGTCTTTTAGTTAAAATAGCGTTGTGGCAGTCTTGTATGCAAAAAGCTTTAAAAGTATCTGTTGTCAGCTTTTGTGTTATGGGGAGCAGCAACAGTAAACCCACTTCTTCTATTTTTTTAGATGACTTCCACTTACCTCTTGATGTTTTACCAGCTGTGACAGAGGCCCTTGACTCCAAGACGAAAGTGGAAGATTTGCACAAGGAGAGCAGACCTTTCCGCTACTGTGAAAAAAAAACCATGGACCTGTCAGACAGTGACCGTCCTGTCAGCTTCAGCTCCACTTCTTCCTCTGCTTCCTCCAGGGACAGCCACTGCTCCTTTGGAAGCAGAATGACCTTGGTTTCCAACAGCCACTTGGGCTTGTTCAACCAGGATAAAGAAACAGGTGCCATCAAGCTAGAACTGGTCCCAGCCAGCCGATTTTCCAGCCACAAGCCACGCAAAAACTCCCCTGTGGAGCAAGAGGATCCTGAGGAAAGCCTTGAAAAAAGGCTAAGCATGCCAAGGAAAGCAGAACCAAAAGGAGCGAGCAAAAACTGTGCAATGTCCCTGGTTACAGAGCCCACCAGTCCCAAGCTCCTCTATGTGGACAGAGTCGTCCAAGAGATCCTGGAAACGGAGAGGATGTACGTGCAGGATCTAAAAAGCATTGTGAAGGTAGGAGTCTTGGTTAGGATGGTGTTACTATACCATAATGCTATTTTTCACATTGATTTCATAGCAGGACAGATGGACCTGACAATAGAAGTGGCATTTGCTGGTCTTTATAAATCAGTGTAACATCATGGTTCTTGTGTGTTTCTAGTTTTTATTTTATTAGATAAATCTAAGCTGTTGCTATGTGTTCATGAAGACATAACAGAAAAAAAAACTCTAAAATTGACAGCAGTAGTGAACAAAGAGTAGTAAACTCATTAAAGTTTGTCTACCAAAAAAAAGTACAATGTTCTGTTTCCTAGAATGTATACCAAGAAGCAAACAGCAGACAGCTTGTTTGCCCCTTTAAATGCTTTATCTGGGGTCTCAGTTGTTGATTCTCCACCACCCCCTCCCCAAATCCTAGTCCTGCAAGTTTTTTCCTGCCTTTTTCTCTCTCACTTTCATGCAGCCCACAGCTGCACTCTGTCCCTTCCATGTCCATGGCCTGTAGTATTGAATATGGCATGTGTATTTGCTGGAAAACCCTATTGTTTGGCTGTTATGAAGGAATTATGTTTTCTTTAATACTAATTCTGAATGGGTGGTGCTAATAAATGTTACACCCATTAATGGTAATGGTGTATGTAACATTTATTAGCACCAGTGAAGTGTTTGTCCAATCCCCAGATGAACAGTATCTTTCATTTCTCCTTTCTAGTATAGGGGAAAATATGAATGAGTCCTTCCTTATATTGTCCTTCTCGCTCCATGTGCTTGTAACTGTGCCATCACTCATGTTCTTTCGTGTTTTTGAAGATGACAATTAAGTCCCTTGATTAGTGTTTGCAGTCTGTGTACTTGGCCTGTGTGTGTATGACCATTTCTTGGGAGGTGCATGTTTAATGCACTGTTTATAGAATATATAGCTTTAGGTAGCTGTAGGAGGTCATCTGCAAGAAGAAATATCAGTCAGCTGGAGACACTCTCCCCATCTGCAGTTCCAGCCTGCTTGGTGGTCCAAGGAATGAGTGGGAAAAAACGCTAAGGCTTTGGTAACACAAATGCACATCATGGTTAAACACCCCCACCCCCCCGGAGTTCTCACAAAGAAGGCTTTTTCTGCAAGACTTCATTGGTTTCTGTAGCTGCTGCTGTTTCTCTGCATTCAACGGTTTTCCAAGTTTCATTTTGGAGTGTTTAAGGTTCTCCTATGCTGCAGAAGCAAGCCAGTTTCTGTGCATAGTCACCGTTCGCTAGGCATAACATCCATGGTTTTGGAAACCTTACCTCTCAGTCATCTTCCTATGCAGCAAACTATACAGATTGAGAAACTGGAAGCTTTCATTAAAATCTTGAAATAGATTTTCCATTCACAAGTAGGAAGGCAAACAAATGCTTGCTGGAAATATTTTAAGCATCACTACAGCAGATGTAGAGTAAATATGGCAAATGCTCTTGAAGTTATGAAATAACTGGAGGCATTTACCTGTGAAACACCCAGGTGTATTTCCTACAGCAGCTAGTAAATAGTGAATCTTGAAAGCTTTGTGTGGCACTAGACAGCCTGTTTGAGAGATGGATTGGCTGGCAGTGGGACTTTTCTTAGGTAGGTGTTAGCGATCTGAGGGCTTCAGAGGAGCTCCTTCCCAAATGGTGGTGACAGTGGGGAACCCGTGACACCAGGCTGGGTGTGGTCTTTGCTTGGTCTTAGGGGAGGGAGGTGTGACTGGAAACATGTTACAGAGGAGCCCATTTTATATGTTTCTCAGGATTCTTTTCTTCACAAGTTACTTTAGCAACGCTGCCGTGATTTACCCCTAACCAAGGGTGGTGGTTGTGGGAAGGATGGGAAGACTCCTCAGACATCTGCAGGAGTGTCGCAGCCTTACAGGATTTGATCATCCGGGCCTTGGTGGCTTGAGGCCATTTAGTTTGGCAGCCAGCTGGCTGGTGCTGAGCCAAAGTAAGATGAAGGGAAGCAGCTTGATCTGTCCTATTTTCCAGATAAGCATGGGTCAAATTTTGGCAACAGGTTAGGAAATGGGATGAGGATGGGAAAAGGGGATTTGGGGAAGGGTCAAAGGACAACTGCTGCCCAACAAGTGGGTGGGAACTGAAGAGATATGTGAAGGTGGGAGCTGGTGGAGGAAAGCATAAGCCAATGAACCAGTGCTAAGTAGAGAGAGAAAATCATTAAAGGGAAAACAATATGAGGAAATGACAGAAAACCCAGGAAGTGGAAAGTTGAGGGGAGTATGAAATTGGTTGGAATTGGAGCTCTCTAGCGAGTTTTGCAGCTGTCTGCAACACAGCAGCTTATATACACAGACTAAAAATAGTAAGAAAGTTTTTTTTTTTGTTTTGGGATGGGTTGGGCTTTTTTTGCCAGGGGGAGGGAGGAAGAGAAGCAGGGCAACCCAGGCACAAAGAGCTAAAAGCTGAAGAGATGTCAGACTGAAAATGGCGTAAGAACAAAAAGGGAGAAATGAGTAGGTACTATTTTAATCACCTTCTACCCCCAGCTGAGAACTGTTGGTACAGGTCTAGTCTTTTTGTCCCCTGCTGATCCTACCTTCTCTGTAGACAATGGAAACATAGTGAAAAATAATGTGTTCTTACTGTTGTTTCCAGCACTTTGAAAAGGGTTCTAGAGCTAGAACTGGGAGTGTGTCAAAACTCATGTCCGTTAATCCAGTCTCTACATTTCTGGTGTAAAGCCAAGTATGTTTGCCTGTGATGCACAGTCAAGCTTTTTTTGGGTTTGTTTGTTTTTAGTTTTTTGGGGGGGCTGGGGGGTGGGGTGTTTTTGTTTGGTTGTTTTGGGTTTTTTTTTAATACTTGCACATTCTTTCCTGTCATCCAGAACATTAATGAATTTCTTAAACAGGACTGGACCCAGTATTAACCCCTGGGGTATGGCGCTAGTTACTGGCCTCCAACTAGATTTTGTGCCTTGATCACCACCCTCAGGCCCTGCCCGTTCAGCCAGTTTTTAGTCAACCTCACTCTCTACTTACCCAACTCATACTTCATCAACTTGTCTATGAAGATCTTTTGAGAGTGTCAAAAGGCTTTCTGAAGTCAAGGTAGACAACATCCACTGCTCTCCACTCATCTACCAAGCCAGTCATTTCGTTGTAGAAGGTTATCAGGGTGGTCAGCTTCCCCTTGGTGAATCCATGCTGACTGTTCTTGATTACCTTCTTGCCCTTCATGTGCCTGGAACTGGTTTCTAAAATTAGTTGTACACAAATGTGAAGAACATACACAGCTGTACACAAATGACCCGTTAACATGGATGGTGTGAAACTGCATGTAGGATCCTGCTATTATTCATCTTATCCAAAGTCAGCTCATTAAGAGTTACCTAGCATAGTATTTTGGGCAGTGTCCTTTCAGCCTATGTTATCCTTAGAACATGTAGACTCATCCTGCTTGACATAAGACTATGGAATGAATGGGGGAAAATAGACGTTCACCCTTCTTGATGCCTGTATTGACCTAATGCTGTTAGGTCATTAATAAGTAAATAAATAAAAATAAACTAAAAAGGCTTATCTTCTATTCGGTTTTGAGTATCTGGATGGTCTGCGTTCTTAACGGTGCCAAAATGCTAGACAAATGTAGAAATCGATTTCATGGAACATGGCTGATGTGATTGATCTTTAACTCATACTGTAGACTGAAGTTCTCCACCTTTCTTTTAAGTTGCTGATGAGAAGTATTTCATGGGCTTAGGATGAGTGAGAAGAGGCCATTCAGGCACTATTTGGCTCCCTTTGCCCCAGGATATGCTTTAAAAACAACTGCTTTTTTAACCAGTACAGCCATTTTGTCTGTGACCCAAAAGAACAGCTGAATTATGATTATTTTGAGGAATGCTGCTGTGATTCTTGCACAGGCAAGCATTGTAACAGAGTGAACCTCTCCATTGTTTGGTATGCTTTATCAGAGGATCTGTTAACTATAATTAAAATTTGAATTAGTACAGCTTAAAGCGTGTTTTGGGCAAGTTTGTGATGAGAAATCGGATACCTCTGCTTCCTGTGTGTGTCATGCTGACAGGTGTACTGGCCAGGGCAGAACCTGCAGACCTCCTCTTCAGCCTGACTTTTTCAAGTAGTAATTTAGTTAGAATGGGCATAAGCCTCAATTAGAGTAATTTACTGAAGTAACATTTTTTTTTCCCCTTTAACAAAATGCTGTCCCTGAGCTTATTATAAAAATATGATCTGCTCTTGCAGTTCATAAAAGTCAGAAGCCCATATTCATAATTTGTATAAATGCTTGTAACTGTAGAAAAAAAAAATCCACATTTGGGTTTTATCCTTGCAAAATGAAGGAATAATGCAAATGCACTGTTATAGTGCATGCATCTGTTATGTTACATTAAATACACTTTCTCAGTGATATCAGCCCATTGAGAACATCTAGATCCACTTCATGAACGTCAGACGTTTGATATAAGAATGCCTATCAGTAAAATGTTGGCATCTCTACAGTAACTAGAGGGGAGTGAAGCATGCATTGTCAGTGCATTATATCACAAATATTTGATGCAAACAGAGGTTGAGCTTCAGAAAACTTCAACTCCATCTGAAATCTGTCTTCTTTTATGTGAAGTCTCTACCCTTTCACTCCAAAAATGACATTTTTTAGAATATCCCTACTGCACTAGTTGAAGTCTCTCTCCTATCTCCTCTCCAGATATTTTGTCCTCCACTGCTCCTTTTTTATATTTGACTACTCATTCAAGCCTTTTTACCTAGAAAGTCCCATTCTCCTCTACACAGTCTTCTGCCTAAGGTCTCCCCACCCGTCTGTTTTAAGTCTTCTCTTGGTAAATCCTATCCTTATCTCTTCTCAGTCCATATTGTCTCATTTCCTCATGTGATTTATCAGTTTTTAGTCTTTCTCTCTCTATTTTCGTACTCATAATGTCTGCTGACTCCAGATCTCTTTCCATAGTTCTCTTGGTGGGTCTGAAGACACTTTTTTATGTAACTCATCACAGTCTTTTTGCAGGTCAGTTATAGTTCTCCCTCTATATCAGCTTTTTGTTCAGTCTGTCTTTTCTTCTGACAAAGTTTTCTTCACTATTCCTGATTTTTCTGCCCTCTTTTCTGTTAACATTCAGTCTCCATCTTCTGGTGTCATTCCTGTTTCCTCCTTCCCATATTTCTGTAGGACTCCTTTGTGTCTCCTGTGCCCTGGAACTGCACAGCACGCTTCTCCACCTTGCATATGGTTTGCAGAGGGTCACTGAGACACAGGAACAATCTTTTCCCTGCTGTTCCTTCAGAGGAGCAGATCTGAACCAGATGTGACTGGCAGCATCCAAGAATGGCAATTGTGGGTCAAGACCTTGTGAAGCCTGAGCTGAACCATGCAAAGGACCATTGCTGAAAGTTCTTATTGGGGATAGGCGAATTTGAGGGGTTTCTTCCCCTTCCCACCCCTCCACACCCACCCTTCCACCAAAATGGTCAGAGGTGGCGATTTGGACAAAGACAGCAAAAGGCATACTCTGGGAAACAAAGTCCCCATTGTGCTCTGGTCTGCTGCCACCCCTCCTTGAGACAGGACGGTGTGGTTCCTGTCCCTGCTAGTCAGCCTGGGGCTGCTTGTCTTCTTGGGGGAAAGGTCACCAAAATTTTTCAACATGAGCAAAGGAAAAAAAAGGGCGTTCTTTCTCAAAAAGGCCTGGGGGAATGCTTTGGCTGAAGTCTTCTAAAACAACTAGGCAAGGAAGCAAGTTTCTGGCATGGAAAGCTTCATCCAAGGTGAGCAAGTCTGTCAAAGTTATATACCCCGTGGTGGGGGGTGGTGTGTGGAGAGAAACGTTGTAAGGGGAAGCATTGGACATTTGCAGTAAATATGTGTTGTGGCACCAATGATGAAGGGAAGCCCTTCTGAGAGGAAGTCAGTATCAGATTTTTATTATTCCCAGTTTCCTGCCTCCCAGTGCTGTGGTTAGAGGATGTCTCTTTCTCCATTTTAGGTAATTAGTTAAAAAGACAACTCTTAAGACTGCATGTGCGCATTGTCACTTCTTGCAGTGTGTTAGGAGAAAAAAAGCTGCTTGTGCACTGGGTTTTTGGATAGCATAACTCTACAAGAAAGTTAATTCCTCCTAGGTTCAAAAGGTAGGAATCCCAGTATAGGTAAGGCATCTGAGAAAGTTAATTCCTCCTAGGTAGGAATCCCAGTATAGGTAAGGCATCCCAGAATGTTTGTTCCCACATTATGCTTAAGTTCCACTTCCAGCCTCTTTTTCTATGGCTGCTAACCTACATGCCTGAGGAAGGTACCTTTAGGTTGCTGACATAAGTGGCATGTGAAGATGTTACTCTGGAAGTGTGCCTCTGTTTTGCAGTACAGAATTCCAGCACCCACCAAAAATAAACAGTTCGATTAGCCAAGCTGCCCTTTGTGAATATTTTGTAGATGAGAAATTTCCCAGGGCGCTTCAATGGGAAGTTTGAAATGGTTTGATTAGCTGAGCTGCCCTTTGTGAGTATTTTGTAGATGAGTAATTTCCCAGGGCGCTTCAATGGGAAGTTTATTGAATATTATCAAGAAGATAACTGTGATGTGAGAGGCTGCACCAGCCCCTCCTGTATAAGCATGTTGAATATTGTCAAGAAGATAACTGTGATGTGACAGGCTGCACCAGCCCCTCCTGTATAAGCATCCTGAATTTTATGGCACTGCTGTAGTAATCAGACTGTAATGATGGCATTCTGATGTTTTTCATGGCTTTTATTTCACTCACTGTAGGGAGCAGTGATGTGTGGTCTCACAATTAGTCTTTTTCTTCAGTGCATTAAGGCCAGAAGTTAGTGTACCATATCAGTGGCTGTATAGCTATGGAGCAGTACCTCAGCTTCATGGACAGGCACTGCAGGTTTGCAAGCCTAGCCTGTCTGACAAAGATTGCTGACATACTTCATTTAGTTGTCTTAAATCTTCAGCACAAAAGAGCGAATGCAGGTGATGAGTGCGTGATTTTTAGGCAGTTTTTTAATTTCCTTATGAACAGAGAGATGATCTAGGAGTGGGCTCTCCTCTCTGGAGCCAGCTGCAGAGCCTGTCCCATACAGACCAAAACGATGTTTCATTTAGGTTTAAAGTATGATAGCGATATTCAGAGTGAGATTCTTCCTCTTTGAAATTTGTCTTGCTACGACATTAAAAAGCGGTTAAAAGCAGGTTAGCACACATGCTCTTCTTTCTGACTAGGGATTGATCTTTATGCATTTAGAAAATGTGGATGAGAAATTTAAATTACCTGCAAAAAATATTATGACCATGACAGTGATAAGTTTGTATGATTAGTATTTGGTATACTTTAGAGCTGATGAACTTTCTCACTGCTTGTTTTTTCATCCATGAAAGACGAGCTGTGTCTAATTCTGATTGCCCTCCTCAGGGAAAGCATCACTTAAAAGCAAGGAAAGTTTTTTTCCAGTAATATTGAGATATGATAGCTGAAACAAAATTGTGTTTGAGGACCTCTGTACGTATCTAAGAGGCCTTCAAGGTCCGTGAAGTTTAAACAGAGTTATAGCAATATAAATTGAAGCAGAAAAATGTTACACTAAAAAAAAATCTGTAATAAATTTGGAAGCAGCTGTATTGGAGCATGTTAATGTTTTGGTTCTGGAACTGCTGTTTAAAAATCAGGACCATAATCCACACTAGAGACTCTTGAGAGGTGAGGTATGTAGTAACACCACTAGGTATGTTACCAAACAGGTGTAAACAGCTGTTCTGCTCACCCTTAAAGAAATGTCTAAAGTAAATCCGGCTGCTTTCTTTTGAGGCAGTAGGACTGTTCAGCTTTCCCTGCAGACTTCTTGCTTCCTGGATGTGAGCCATATTAAACATCCTAAAGCAACCTAAAGTGATGGAAGTGTATACAAACTGTTGTCTGTGTTTGTATCTTAAATAGTTTTAGATTAGGTTATTTGTGAAACTCCCAAGATCTTGAACAAAAATATTTTGCCAGCTATGTATACTTTAAGCTTCTAATCAAAGCAAAACAAAAGCAGAAACATAACCCAAACCTTGTTTTTCTGGGCATATGAGAAAGATTCTGGGCTTTGGAAAAAGATGTTTTATAGCTGTACAGTAGGAATATATTGTATTGTGAACAACCAGAAGTAACCTAACAAACCACTTAGGTGGTAAAGGCAACTGGTTATGTTGTGGCATTATCAGGGAGCTGTTTCGAAAGTAACCTCATAGGAAATATGCAAAGCCAGGGTTAGATATACTGCTGTGTGATTTTCCTTATCTGCATTATCACTACTCAGTCATATTTCTGCTGGTAACATTCATATATGTCTTTCATTCAGCACGTTCCTGAGCATTTGAAAGACACTGAATAAAATGTCACTGCTGCCTTGTGTTTTCCCTACCTCTACTTTGCATCCCGTTCTTATCTTACAGCTCGACTGTAGAAACTTGTCCGGATAGCGATCGCCTTTGCCAGGTAATTGCCAAGCTTCAGCATAGGGCTGGGACTGCATACATTAAGACAGCACAAATATATAGCCATAACTTTTTTGTTTGTTTTAAGGTCACCTCTGTATTTGGACAGCACAAAGGAGAGAGTTATAGTGCAGTAATAAATGAGCTGTCTATAAATGTACAGTGAGCCTTTCTCAAGCTGTGGGTGGGAGAGAAGCGGCAGGGAGGGCTGTCGCTCTTCCAGGGAGCTGCAGAATTGCCGAAAAGCCTCCCTGCCACTGCTCTTGTCCTCCCTCTTCTTACAGTATGGGGTAAATCGCTCAACCGTGCTGTATGCAACCTCCTACTCGCTTTCTAAATGCAAATGAATATAGATAAAAGGGTGAGAGTTAATCTTCTGTTTGGGAAAGCTTTATTCTTTTCCGAAGGAGGAGGCAAGGGGAAGATGTAGTTAAATACAGAGTGTGCCATTGAAGAGTGCTGGTGGTGGGCAGGGGCTCCTGGAGTGAAACTTTGCTCCTGTCACTGTACTGAGGCTGGAGCCAGAGGTTGTGTCCCTGGTTAGTGGGACGTATAGAGCCCTTCTGGAATTCAGAAAGCAGCAAAAGAGAGATCTGTGCACCTCTGACCTACGCCTTGCTGTTGCTCACTGGCGGCAAATGAGGAGCTCGACAGAGCAGAGCAGCAGCGCTGGGAACACAGAACATAGAGGGGGGACAGGAAAACTGGGAGGAATAGTTCTGAGAGCTGAGAGGCAGGAGAGAGGAAGTGCAGCTTATGCTGGAAAATTTTCGGTAAATATTTAAATGCTTTACTAAAATGATACATTTTTTTCAGAATGATTGGTATTTCTGTAAAGAAATTTCCACAATTTGGAAGTGGTATCTTAAAACCAACCACATTTCTGTACTTCTAGCCAGACCGTAGTTTCTGGAGTTTTATTGTGGCCTTTTCCATTTTCATCCATGGAAATATTTGACCACTTTTAAATTTGTTATGTCGTTGTTATTAAGTACTACCTGTCAGTGAACAGTGTTCTTCTAGTAATCCACGATCTTTAAACCTGAAGGTTTAACAAACCACATAGCAGTCTCTCTCTTTTCTGCTCTCACCACTCCCATGGATTAAGGTGTTGGAGGTAGATGCTATTTTTTTGTGGTTTAATGAGAAGACTGTTTTGCAAGTAAGACGCTTTTAAAAGTGCAAACCACCCACTACTATAAGTTTCCATGTCATTGCTGTTCATATATTAGAAGTTAAAAGCCATCCATAAGTCTCTGGGAATCACGTGATTGTTAAGGTTAAGACAAATCTGTGTTTAGGATGTGTGCAGATTTTCTCCATTATGCTGGGTTTGCATTTTCATTCTTTGGAAAACAGACTCTTTCAGTTTCCCTTCTTTTGTTTTAAAATAAACATTTCTCTTCTGGAATGTCTCCTTTAACTTGTAAGCATATCAAGATCTCTTAGAAAATGTTAACATTCATTTGCCTTACAAATTGGGGAAAGTTTATTTAACAGGGCAAGGGTCTACAGCACAAGACTCAGGTTCCTTTCCTGGGTGATTCACACATTCAAAAGCTAAATATGCCTTAATAATTCTCTGTGCTTTGCTTGACTATGGTTCAATAAGGCTATAATCAGACAAACTAAGCGGTGTTGTGAGAATTAATTTATACATGTCCTGATGAACTTTGAGATTATTATTATATTTATAATTATTAAACACTTCCAGCTTGTACTTCTTAAAAAATGCTCTAGCTTATTGGAAGAGGATGATGATGATGATGGACACTGATGATGTCAAGCCTCAGTTGCAGCCTTAGATGTAGAAATGTTCAGAGCCTACTTCATCTGCCTTGCAACCTCAAACTGTTTGACATCATGATTACTGTTTAATGTTTTTATTTGACTGTCCTTGTTACTGTAGCTTATTTCTTCCGTGCTACCTCTTAACTTCAGGAAGTTGGTTAGATGGGGGCCTCGCATAGCTCCTTAATGAAATGTCAGTAAACTACTGACAGCATTTGTTATAGTCCCATGATCTCCATCCACTCTCTGAACTTGCCTGTTACTGCACCTCTGAGCAGTGGTTCCAAGGGCTAGCTTCTGGGAAGAATTCCTGTATCAGTAACTTAGCTGTGGCTGCTGGCTGAAGATATCTGAAGATAAATGTGGGATGTAGTTTTAATCCAGTGGGTTACAACTTCAGTAATTTAGTGTGCTGAAGTGTCTAACAGGGGTTACATGTGAGTTTCTGTTCCCAGTGAGTTACCTGTATTGTCTTTACAGATCATGGACATTTGAGGGGACTTGTCTGTATACAATCCATGAATCCCAGTTTCAGTTTGAGTGCTCTTAGTGTACCTCTATCAAATTACAGCTTGATTTAATTGACAGCCTGCCTTCCAAGGTGTCTTCTTAAGATGAGAGATTTTAGCATGAAATTCCTGCGGCTGAACAGAGGAATACTATTGAACTTTGTGTTTCATTAGAGCAAAAATTCACATCAGCAAAGACGACAAAATCCATGAAAGCAGTCAATCCAAGCAGGCTGGCAGTTCAACTCTGGATCATCTGGTGACAGGACTTGACCCTCCTTAGAGCTTCGTAAACACAGCTTTCCTTCTAAAATGGCTCATGGGATAAAGATGTCAGAAGTAGAAAGCAGGCGTTGGGCAAAAAGAAAGGACATAAAACCCTACAGCAGTGGAGCAGAAATTGTAAGACGTGTGCCTCCTTCCACTCCAGTCCTAGGAGGGAGCTGTGGGGCAGCGCTGGAAGCTGACACAGGCATCTTCTGGCACTGGGGCAGGGGCAAGAGGGTGTGCAGAGCCTGCTTTAGAGGCTCAGGCTCTAAAGTGGTGAGAGGGAACCCACAGCTGCAGAAAGCCATGCTGCTGCCTCCCAGCTGTGCATAGTGGCGACGCTGTTGTCCTAGGCCAGGGACTCGATGGTTGAATTCAGTGCAACAGCCTAGGGAGTGTTGGGGGACCTCTCACTGACAAAATTTTACAGGGCAAATGCTTTAGTTCAGTTCCTGAGACTAGCAGTGCTCTGACAACTCGAAGTCCTATGACAAGATCTCCTGACTGTTGTGTTGTTGACATTGGCGTGCCCTAGAAATTTCTGACTGTGTGTACATCCCCACCTGTGCTCTTCTTCTGCATGGACACAACTGCTCAAAGGCAGCCTAAACCAAAGAAAGAGTGCGTTCTAGAGATGCAAGGCATAGTGTTAGGACTCAGGAATTCCTCACTGCTAATTTTGGCTGACACGTACTCCCCCTGTGGCTTTCTGTGCATGTGGATGAAGCCAAGGGGACTTACTAGGGGTCACTGCTTCCAGTCCTTAGTATCTGTACATGGGGCAATGTTTTAATATCTATAATATAGGTGAGGAAGTCACGCTGGTTGTAGAAAATCTGTCACTCAGTAATAGCTGCATGAAAAAAAAATTTTTTTCTTCCCCTTCTCTTCTGGAGGTAAAACTTAAGTTAATACTGTTAACTTTAACTTAAATTTAACTTATTTGCAGAAGCCAAACTGTGGAAGGTATAGGGAGGAGTCTGTCATGATCACCTTACTCTGCAGTGTTCAACAGTGGAAAAAAACCTTGAATGTGCTTCTCTATTTTTAGTCTTTCTTCATGCCATGTCCTCATGAGTGCTCTCACCATCAATCTTTGCCCTTTCTGCATGCAGTCAGAGAAGTATCGTCTTACCATCATGCTTGCTCTATTGCTGTTAGCCATAGGCTGTGTGTGAGCCGACTGCGCGTATAAAGTGGGTGGTTTTGAGGAAGCAGCTCACAAAGACAGGTGAGGGTAGTGTGGCTTCCTCCACTCAGGCCTGGGGAGAGGACTGATGCCAGCGAGGTGGCTTCCTGCCAGTTCAGAGACTCCGCTCTTCTGAGCAGACATTGGAGGGGAAAGAAATCCATCTCAAACTGCATCTAGTGACAGATTGTATAAAGCATACGGGTTATGTCGGCCGTTCCCATTTGGAGGCTTGCAGGCTGTCAGTGGTGGGAGGTGTTCTCCTCGCCCTTCTCCCTTGATGGCAGGGTCAGGGCTCTGCAAGCACGTAGGTGGGTCCTTCGGAGCCCACCTGCAAGGCCCGACAGAGCTGTTTCCCACCAGGACAGAGCTGTACTAGCAGTGACAAGTGGCAGTCTTATGTACAAGGTACTCGGGGTGTAAAAACAGATGGAAGAGGGGGGTAGGGAGCGTGCAGAGCCCAGAAACTTTCTGCTCCCCTTGCTAAAGTGAGCAGAGGAGGCCATCTCTGCGGGTCTGTGTTGAACTCAGTAAGAAACTGGCACTGGCTGTTGGCTGGTGGCAGATCCCCAGGCAGGTGCTGGTCTTTCAGACCTGTCCGTGCTTTGGCTGATGTGAGGGTTTTCTGGCTTCAGATGTCTTTAAAAAAAAAAAAACAACTCATCAAATACCACTCCCCACTCCTCACCCCCATTTTTTCACTAAAAGTAGAAAGTATAAAGACATGCTTGCAGAAATTTCCTTCATTTAAGTTTCTGTTTTTACATGTAGAGGAGCTGTAGGGTGGAGAGTGCAAGCATTTTTTTTCAGGTTTGATTTACTGGCATCATTAATGTGCAACATCTGTAGCAGATGTAAAATACGGTTCTGATTTTTATGGCACTCAGACTTCATCTACGGTTAAAAACATGCATATTAGTTAAATATAAGTATTTAGCTGTATTAGCTTGCTGTATGACAATGTGATTTTGTTACTTGCAGCCTGGGTTAGTGGTTGTGTTACTCATGGGAACTGGAGATACTTGCTGCAAATTCTCACCTTCTCGGCAAAGAGCATTTGTAAAGCTCCTCCCCTCTCTGCTGAGTTGGTACAGGTGAGACATAGCTGCTGCTACTTCTGCGTCTCCTACAGAGGAGTTTCAGAAGTGGGAGGTTAAGGACACTAATTACCCTGGAGAGGCAGGGATTTCTGCCTGCCACGTGGGAACATGCCAGGCTGTCTCTGGAGGGATGAAAAAAGGGAAGGGCTTTGACATGGTGGGGGAGAGGTGGGAAATGTTTTTAAGAGCAATTAGGCAACCATTTTTTCACTCTCAGAAGGGAAGAATGGTTTCAGTCAAAATGAGGCTGCCTATACATATGTGACCGGTTTTGGCTGTTTGCAGAGACTGAAGAGGAAGAATATAGAAGATGAGGGGAGGAAAACAGGCAGAAATGTGATAAGTTTGGCTGCATGAAAGGTTTTGCTACAGGTGTTTCCAAGTAAACCACTGTGCAGATTATAGGAGACCTGCATTAAAATAGTGGGTTTGTCATCTACCATCACAGAAGGTAATGACAACAAAGACAAGGGCTTTTAAGGAGAAATCCTGCCAAAAGAGATTGATACGGGAAGGAGATGGATTTGATTTAGGTCTCAATCAGTCCTTGGACTCATATAGGCAAAGAAACCAGAGCAAGAAAGCAAAGTATGTTTGGTTTACAGCTGCACCTTCGCTTTGCAGGATACAGCTGTACTTTAAATCATTGAAAAGAGCTGCAGTGAGATGCTTTGTTCAGAATTCAGCATCCTTGGCCACCTGTTGTGGATAGTATTCTATTTTTTGACCCACAGGGCATTCAGAGTATGTTGCTGTACACGCAGGATAAATCCTTAAGTAAAATAAATAATAAGAAAAAAGAATAGAAAAAAAATCAGGCAAAAGGGGAATTGGTACATATTATATTTACCTATGTAATTGGCAGAATTAGCAGTGGGGAGCATGTTATAATGGTTATTCTGTTGTACAACCGCTGCCCAGCTTTCTCTTTGGTTAGAAGTATGTAGATAGTTTGGGCAGCATGGGTCTAGCTAGAAGGCTGCAAACAGGATCCAGTTTGTGGCATGTTTTCTTTCTGGCTTGCAACCTTTTCCTCAAAGTGGCGTGAAGTGGTGCTTAGGTGGCCAAGGCTGCTGAATTATTCCAGTAGTTCCTCTTCTGCACAGCCACCTGATTTGGGCCATGTGCATCTGTGCTGGGTAGAGGGGAGTCAGGCAAAAATATGTCCATGTGTATGGTATAGCATCTAGGAGTAAAAGCTGCCTTACTAATAGCACAGAACTAGGGAATATCAGAAAACTGGGGTCTGAGTGATGTTATGGCACTGCCTGGATTAGATCCTGCTTGATTCAGTATTACATGTTTCTCCTTAGGCTGCAACACTAGAACTCATTGGAGTTTTTAGAAGTACCTGGTTTTAAGCATTTTTTTTTGACCAGAGACTGAGTTTTCCTGATGTAAGTCCTTAGGGCTTGAGCCAAAGAGCATGTTGCTGAAGTCCAGAGGTGTGCAGCAGCTTTGCTTTCTCCTGCAGCCTGTGTTTAGGCATTGGAAAGCAAAGCTTCCTGGTGGGTAGAATCATTCTCTTTTTTTCTTGTTTTGGTATTGATATTTAATCAAATTTTCAGTGTCTTGTGTGCCTGCCCCTTGGTAAAGGTGTACCTATGCAACAACACTGCTTTTTCAAAAATTTTGCATATCTTTGGTGATATCAATATATGCACAGGCCTGCCCTGTAAAGGGATTACTAAGAACTTCTGTAGTATATCTTTCTTGCAGGGCAGGATAAAAATTGATTCTTGTTTTATGAGGCAGCGTGGCTTTTACCCATTTTTTTAGCATTACCATGTTAACATTGCCATTAACATTACTCATTTTAATGTGTAGTTTTAGCATTACCACATTAATGGCTGAGTTATTTATTATTATCCAGCCTGTAGTCTGTTTTTAAAGCTAAGTGTGTGTCTATTTTAAAAGGAAAACCTGGGTGGCTAGATGAAAATGTCCCACTAATTTGCATTTAGTTTCTAAAGTTTAGTCATGGAAAAAATTAGTTTAATCAATATGTGAAGATATTTTTGCTCATGTCATCCTTTTCTTGACAGTTTTCTCTTATTTCTAATTCATATAGTTATTTTTTTAGCCTCTGAGGTTAGTTGTCATCATTTTGTTCCTCTAGAGTTTGTTCTTGTGTGATGGAGGAGGAGGAGGAGGTGGTCAGGATATGCAGCTTCTAACAGATATTCTTTCTGATGGATTTGGCATGATGAAAGGCAAATGCTGACAATGTCAAACCCAGCAAGGAAGACTGGGCAGTCTAGTAAGAGTCTTGTAGTTTTTGGAGAGTTTCAGGAAATAGGATGGAAAAATTGTGCAGTACCATTAGAGCAAAGCTTGCTCCATAAATCAGTCTAAGGAGACTGGCATTTGTGGGTTTTTTCCTCCTATAAAGTAAGCTAAATGTTTTTGCCGTAACTGTAGAGAAGCAATAAAAGCCTAGTGAAGGCAAAGGTTATAAGCAAATCATTTAGTGCCAACAGATGGTCCATAGATGCTGACAAGAAAGAAATAAAGTGAATAAGACCGATACTCTGTTCTGATAAATTTCATTGATTTCTGCCCCATGTCATCACGGTTGCAGCCTGCCCTGTTGTCCTGTAGCTCCAAACCTTTCCTTATGGCTTCGGATGATAACAGCTGTTGATATGTGGCAGGAGGTTGCAGTGACTACCATGGGGTAAAGTACCATTTCCTAAGAAAGAGTGAGGAAAACCCCCATGGCTGGGTAGCTTTGATCTGCCTGTGCTGGTGTCCTTGCAGAGGACATTATATGCCAATCCTCTCTCTGTTTCCTGGATCAGTTCATGAAGCCTTTATGAGTGCACCCGTGCTCTATAAAGCAGTATAACCAAAAGGGTCCCACTTGCTGTGTCAGTGCAAGCGCTGTGCTGCTGCGCTGTGCCTGGTCTTCATCAGACCCTTCCTTGTGTCAAGACCGCCCAATGTCCACCTCTTTCAGATAGACGTGGGTATCTGAAGCTTTTTGCTGCTGCAATACCCTCCTGTCAGTGCCATGTTAGGCACTTCATGTCTAGCTCAGGTATCTGTTTCCATGTAACAGCAACGTAAACATGTCTGTAGCTGTCAGACTTGCACAAGCCTCGAGTCAGCAACATTAACAAAAATAGAAAGCTAAAACATGAAAGCAGTCCCTCCCTTTCCTGCTGTGAGAGTCCTCTGTCATTTCCTAACAAGTACCAGGTGAGATACACGGTACCTCTGAATCCCAAGCATTTTAAGTAAATGTAACCGTCTCCTTTTGCTCGAGGTAAGCACAAATGCAACCATTAGTTTCTGGTTTGTTTCTGGTCTGATGCTGGGAGGAGAAGGGGGCCTGAAGCACAATCTTAAGGAACTTTCAGCAGAAGAGAGCACAAGCTGTGGGTGTGTGGTATAACCTGATACTGGCGTGCGCTACGGGAATGCTGGAGATCTGCCAAAGCACCTGCAGGCTGCTGCTTGGCAGGAGCATTAGGAAGTACTTGGTTCCCTCTTTCTTACTAAGTGTTGGTAAAAGACTGAGAAGAGTATGCGTATGTGCAGGGAAACTGGGATAAGAGGACAAAAGGAGCACAAATCAGGTCATACTTGTAACACTGTCTACTGGAAATAACTGTGGACTGTTATTTTGATGAAACCCAAGCTCCAGCTATGCTGAGATGAATGAATTTGAAAGAAACTCCTCTTTATTCAGTAAATATGCTGTATGGAGTTATCCCACTTCCATTCCTCTGCAATCCACCCCATCATACCAGCTCGGGGTGCTGCAGTGTTCCTGCAGTGCTAAAAATGTTTTCAGAGGATCGCAATTCCACTGGAGCTTTTCTGTTCTTTGCTTTTGCATGCAGATTTGTATTACTGGGCAGAAAAGGTTATTTATTTACTGCCATCACCAGAGTAGCCCTGAATCTATCATCTACTTCTGCCTTTGACCTAGCATATTGCTTGCTGCACTCCTGTCTGCCTCGCTGTCCTGAACCATTAACTCTTCTGCAGCTTCTAAGTATAAATAAAAAGCCAAGGACAAGTTTAGGGAATCCCAGGGATGCGTCTCCAATGACTTACTGCACAAATATATTTCAAGGACAGGCTTGGACTGAGGCTGCTGTCAGCTAGGAGAGAAGGTAGAGCACAGGTCGGATGCTATCACAGAAGAGATGAGATTGCTCCCCAGGGACCTGCCTGCTTGCGCGCCCGCTGCTGCGTATTGCTCTTCCTAAAGAGGCTGAGGTTGCCTTGGAATAGGTTTGCTTTCTTTCTCTTGGCAAAAAATACTGAGTTTTGGGGGTGATGAGGGGTACCTTTATCTGGAAGTGATGAAAGGGTGTGGATTATTGAGCATTAGGATAGGGGGAGGGGACAGCAAAGCCTACTGGTGCCCAGACCTGAATCTTGGTTACAGCTGTGACTCTGCTGACACTATTTCAGTTGGAAAGAAGGATATGGGGATGGAGGCTCGAGTGCTGTAATTCTTAAACTTCCTTATGAGGGCATCTAAAATCCAAAAGTCAGATCTGCAATTGATCCAAACCCCTTGTCTTCACAGGATTTACAGAGAATAAATCTTGGCCAATGCATGTGCTCTATAATACTTTTTTCTTTATGACTCTGGAACACAGTTATATCTTAGAAGTTTTCATGGTCTCGTTGACGTTTTGCAGGGCTCCTTTCCTACAGCACCACGGAATGCAATGTTGCTTTTGGGAGGTTGCCACACCACATTGTCTAGCCCCAGGCTAAGGGATTTTATTTATTTTTATTTCACATTGTTTCAGCTGTTTTCACTTTTATTTTATTTCCATCCTCCAGCAGAATTTCTTCATGAATGTGGCAGCACATTGTGTTTCTTGGTTTATGAGCTGTAGTTAGTTGAATAGCCTGCTGGATTTGTTTGCCTTTATCTGAGAAATTTTAATACTGTAGCAACAACAGAATGAAAAGTGACACTTTGGGAGCTGACCTCTTATCAAAGTGAGGGAAGAGATGGGAAAGTTGTTCTCCCAGAACACTGCTGAGCTTTTTCTAGCTGTCTTACTCCTATTCAGTTAAAGTCCCTGGATGAAGCACAATCACTTTTATAAATGCAAAAGGAAATCTTTGCTAGAGTATATAGCAATGTAATTTGCAGTGTAACAGTACATGTGGTTAAATTGCATGCATGTATATGTATGTATATATAGAGATCTAAACTCTACAAACTCTGCATTGTTTTCTTAACTATGATTAAAAAAATAATTTTTTTTGCAGTGGTTGCTTTTCTGAGCCTGTGTTGCTCGTATGCTTTCTGCTCTTCGTTATATAGGTTTTCTGTTACTAAGACTGCATCAAATGATATTCTTCATCTCTTATTTTTACATTGTTTTGTCTTTGAGCCAGTTAAGTGATCAAGTAAACTGTCATTGCGAATGAAATCTGAATACATTTTCTTGGTTTTGATTAACAGAATTACTGTTACCTTTCATAACAGAGTGGCTGTTCACAGAGGGGCTACTGAAGGCTTTACTGTAATAATAAGGTGAAACTGATATGAAGAGACTCACCTTGTACAATAAAACCTGGCTCTGTTTACTGATCTAGAAAAGGAGGAAATGTCTGAAAGCCTCCTTCTCATTTCTCTTGTAGGATTACCTCGACTGTATCACTGACCAGACCAAGCTCTCCCTGGGGGCAGAGGAGCGATCAGCCCTGTTTGGAAACATACAGGATATCTACCGCTTCAACAGGTAAATTCATATTTAACTAACTGAAAACATATCAATAGCTTGTATTAATGGGGAGGGAGCAAGATAAGCAAATACTCTTTTATCACTTTAATATAGTCAAGACATATAAATTGAGAAATGATCTATCTTTGATTCTCAGCAGGGTTGGTTTGCTGAGATCAGATATTTTTAGCTGTGTATTTTATGAATCAAATGTGGTCTCCATTTACTTTTTTTGTTTTCATTCTGGGTATTTCCATGAATTTAAGCCTAACCTGCTCTGTGCCCTAACTGAGCCTAATGCAAGACCACTGTGAATGAAACTCTTGCCTTACTAGAGAGATGTCATTTTTTCCCTGCTATATCGGGTCCTTTTGTGTACCGATATACGTCACCCAGATCTGGCTTTTGTAGTGTTTTATAGTACTAGGGACTCCCTGAATTAATTTCACAAAACTGTGTTCAAGTACCTTCTGTTTATTGGAGGCTTCTACTCAATATCTTTACACCCTTCTCTAAAACTCTGCAAATGGGATTCTAGTGTATATTGGGATCCTGAAGTAAAATGTCTTGCTTGTATAGCTAGTGCCACATTGTATGGGACCTTCAGTATCTGCAGTTTTAGGATCATGCTGCTGCTACTTTTGTTACTATAAAAATAATAACTTACTCAGCATTTAAGGAGAAGATTGAATATTTAGTTGATGCAAGAAATATATTGGCATAAAGTTCCCACATCTTTTATATCCCATTACTCCTGTAAAAACTCTCTTTGCTTTGCTGTAGTTGACAAAACATCTCCTAAACTGCTGTGTTCTTTGAAGAACAAGAACAGATAATTTAATTGAACCAAAAGAGGATTCTGAAGTGGAGGACTAGTGTCAAAGAGCATCTTCAGTGTTTTTCCATCATCATGGAAAGCTGAAGTGCTTCAGCTGCTGGGATTGCTGTTCAGTATCAAAGGCAAGAGTGGGGACAGATCTATTCAGAACTTAGGGACAAAGGTGAAACCTAAAATCTTGTCCTGAAACTTAAAACAGCTACTGCAGAGTAATGGAAATACACTTTACTATAAATCTTCTGTGTCATGCTTTAGCTACAACAACTGACTTGACTGAGTGTCTTAACACGATGGAAAATACATGGTGGTAGCCTGATCACGTGTTTTAGAGCCCTGAGACAATGGTTCTGAGCTTACAGCTCCCCAGTGGCCACAGGATGGAAAAAAACAGTTCTGGCCTTTATGTTTGCTAATCCTTCAAAAGCTAGACAAATGGCAGACTTGGTAGCTAGGACACATTTATACCAGCATCATTGCAAATATTACCTAATAATAATACCTTCAAGAAAAGAAAAGTGGTGAAGCAGTTTTGGGCAATTTTAGATATGTCACAGTGGTTAAAACTCACAGGAAGGTTGTCCAAAGCCTTTAATAAATTACTAATGTGTTTCAGGCCTTCTAATTTAAAATTCTATGTGGAAATTGTGAGCTTTTAAGACTAAACACTCATTGTAGATCCAAATATAGCTTCAAGGATTAAGTTCCCTCCTGTGTAAAACTTGGCATGTAGCTTCTGGGTCCTGAACATATTCTAGAACCTTTTTACTTGTTTTTACCTTTGAAAAAGGTCCATTTGGCAGGTCTGTGTTAGTAGTTTCAGATGCTTTTTGTGAGCATAATTTTGTCGTTTCAGAATTACCTTGTTTTTTTTCAACTTTGAATTTGACCATTCATCAATGATCAAAGGTTTTAGTCTCAGGTTTTTTTGGACTTTGTATAGATCTGAGAAATTTCATTTCAGTAAATGGGAATTTTTCTCTGCTAAACTACTTAACGATTTTGAGGTGTTGTATTGAATGGCAGAGATGATGTTCAGGATGGTAACTGCTAGTCCTGTGACTCTGATCTCTTCTTGGAAAGCTATTTCTTAAAACAGAATCACGGACTATGTACTGGTTCATTGGTCCTGCTCCATCGGTCCTGCTCCATCCCTTGGGAAAAGCTTCTGCACGATTAATTTATTTATTCAGAAGGGGGAAGTGTTCTCTAAGTCAGCATTTGCTGCCTTTCTTCCCTGGCCTCTCCTGTTGAGATTTTTTCCAGTCAGAGTCCCAATACAAAGACTCAATGCTGAAATAGGAATTCTGCTCAAGTTTAGTACTTCTCCCAACACTCAGATGATCCTAGAAGAGGCCAAGGGGACACCTCTGCTGCTGACAGGGATCATCCTGCGAGGTCCTTGTCCATCAGTGGGTACTGCAGCACACAAATACAGTGCAGGGCCCTTTTCTGTCATTGCAGTTGTATTCAGCAGTTCCTGTGCTCTGAGCCTCACCGTGGTGAGGGCTGGCTTGTTGTCAGGAGGAGCCTTCACAAAACCTGTAAGAGCTCACCTTTGATGGAAAAGGGTTTTTTCCTGAGTGGAAAGAATTTAGTCTTGGCCACAGGATTTTTTCGTGAAAGTGAAGTTATATCAAGGCTGAATTTCTCTTGCTTGTTTTTTTTTTTTTCTTTTTACTGAAAGTCTGAACTTTTTAGATTAACTTTCCAGAACTTTATATGGTGAGAGTATTCTACCATGAAGACCAGCGTGTGCCTGCTATGTCCATTTTTGTTTTGAATGCTGTGCTCTCTCGGGCATTGAGAGAAGGAAGTTTTTCAGAATTGCTGATACTTTAGCAGTTACAACTAGACTGCACAGTATTTGGTCATCAACTTTTTTTTTTTTTTTTTGTCATGGGTTCAGGACAAATCATGCTGTTTCCTTCCTGTGTCTTTCCATTTCTTCCATTCTACCAAAATGGCCTGTCTGATGTCCCTGTCATTACCATCTTTCGCTCGCTCTAATTCAGGTCAAAGTGGAGGAGAAAAATACTTGTCTTGTTTTAAAATGGTGTGGTGATATAAAATTATTAAAGTAAAAAAAAGTGCCTCACCTGTATTGCGTGTGCAAATACGTTGAGTATTTGCAGGCCTATAAATGTGTTTATCTCACTCCTCTTGACCTCCTGTAGTCAACAGCTTGATACTAACCTGCACTTTGTCCTATTGAAAGTCTTCACCTATGGGGGGAAGATAAGTGTGTTGTCTGGAAAATAATTTGTACTCAAAAAAATCAAAGCATCCTAAAAAACATTGTAATGAGACTTTTATCAATTTAACTTGAAAAGGTAACAAATGCACTGCGTGAAAAATTGTCAGCCTCTTTATGCTCACCTCTCTCATCCCAAAGGAGTTAGCATAGCTATTGATGATGATCGTACAGAGTTGGATTTTTCCAGACCATATAACCCAAGCTGTATAACTCAGTACATGGTATTAAATGGCACTAGTATTCAGTGGCTTAAATGGCGCTGACACTTGGTGCATGCTTCAGCCTGAGTCTTGTTAGTGGTTCAGCTGCAAGAGCATGGAGTTCCTCTGACGGTGCTCCCTTCCTGCCTGGGTGGTTGGCACAAGCCAGTCGCAGAGGCCGAGAGCTGTGGTACCATCTGTGAATAGCATAAAGCCTCTGGATATTCAGGTGAAGGGAACTAATGCTTTTCTCTGTTGTTTCGTCTGCCTTCTACCAGGTACTTAGATGTAGCCTATAATAATAGCTTTGCTTTTTCATATGTCGTCTTGGTATTATATGGGTTAATTGAAGTTTTTCAGGATTCCTGGGCATGACAGATTTGTTATTTTTACAGTGGCAGGCTGCTCTAACTAATCCCATCCTTACCAGCCAGGGGAGACAGAAGAGAGTGCGGTATAGGTAACAAAATCTCTCAAAGCCCAGCCCTTACGCTCTGGGCTCATGCTGGAGGCACAAGCCACTAGCATATTTACTGCATGAACTTGAACTCATTGCATGAATATAAAAAATCTTTAAGTGTATCCTGTAGGAGAAATAATGTGATATCATAGGAGACCAGTAGGAATAAAAGGACAATCAAGGTGCTACATACTCTTAAGCCATCAGGAGAATGTCTGCCTGCCAGACAGCAGGATGGGTCTATTCAGTGTGTTTGATGATGTTTCCAAAATTCACATGTGGAACACAGTCAGTCATTGTAACTAATGGTTATGGTCACCGCTGCTACAGCTTGCGTCTTTTGCTGATGTAAAGGAGCTTCATGAGTGTGGGGTATCAAGCAAGGGTCATATTTTTATTCCCATTTTGATGAAGGGAGAAATTGGGGTGTGGGAGGTTAAACTGTTGCTGTGCGGAGTGGCTTAGTGACTGCTTAACCTA
>NW_010110791.1:26235-43212 GCF_000699245.1 Pterocles gutturalis
GACTGTCTTCATTCCTTGTGACTGATTGCTGCTTTCTTCCCTTCCTTCCTCCAGTAATTAGAGAAGCAAAGAACAAGTCGGGAAACTTTTCTGGTTTACTCCTTTTCTTACAGAGGGAAATTGTGTGTGCTTAGAGGGGAAAAGGGTAGTTCCCTAGATACAGGCTTAGCAACACTTATTCAAAAGTCATTCAGGGAACCAGCTGTGAACTGGGAGAAAAGTAGCCCTAACTGGAAATTCATCTGATGAGAAGGAAGGGGGGGAGGTTCAAGTTCTATTAGAGAACAATTTGGCAGAAAACTCAGTTTCTTCTCTCGTTTTCCTGAGTACGTCTTTCGTTAAGACTTCAGACTGTTAGGATCAAGGAGAGACTTTTGAGGTTTTCTTCTGCTTGAACTCTTTCACTGAATTTGCTTTCGAGAACTGAGTTTTGTACAACAGTGAACATGCTCCCTTATGGCTTTGCTCCTATTACAATGAATTCATTTCCTGCTTGGCATGTCAAAATTATAAAATCCTCTCAGTAAGGTGTTATTTTTATGCATGTAGAATTTATATATTCCCTTCCAGAAAACATTTTCCAGGCTACCCATTTTTCTTCAGTGAAGAGACCCACTGAAGTTAGGCAAATTTTCCTGAGTGAGCTTATTACCATGCTTCTAGATACATCCCTAGTTCTCATCTGTGTTTTGAGACCAGCTCCTCATCTCTATCAGTCAAGTAAAGCTGCTAGAAGATACGAAGTCTTTACAGGGCAGGGCATGTGCTTTAATTATTTTTAGTTTTAAACTGTATAATTTGATATACAAGCTACACAGCTGTCTGACTACACCACTATGAGTATCGTAGAAGAGCTGTCAATCTGAAGGAAGGGGCTCAGCTTTGCTTAGGAGATCAACAATCCATGGTCATTGTGGTGACTTGAATTTTTAAATATGTAGGAATACCAGTTCCTCAGAGTGCTCCTCTGCCTCCAAACAAAAAACCCCAGCAGCCATACATCTGGGGGAAGAGGGACATCAAAGGGGTTCTCATTCCCCTTTTAGGACTCCCTGTGTCGTTTACTGCTTTGGGCATCATTGCAGTGAATGATGAAGCACTGTCTGGCTCCGAATATACAGGTGTGTCTGTTCCAAGGTGTGCCATAATTGTATTTCCTTTTCCTGTTCTTTGTTTTAGTGAACTTCTGCAAGATTTGGAAAACTGTGAAAATGATCCTGTGGCTATAGCAGACTGTTTTGTTTCCAAGGTAAGTGGCTACTGCTGGAGTCTGCAGCGCAACACCAGTTGCAGAGGGATATGAGGGAATGGGATTAATTTATTAGCTTTTGAGACCTAATTCTGACAGCTTGTGTAATTTCAACCAAGAAAAGTTAGGAAATCCATGGAAAGGAAGGAATTTCTCTTAATAGGTGATACGGATATGCCTCTGATTTGCAATTTTAAAAATCAAGAAAAAGGTGTTATTTTCTTCAATAAGTATATCTGAATTGGTGGAGCTGTTGATCTAGAGTTCATTTTTAGATCTTTTTTTGTGGAGTGTTACAGGGATTCTTTTTTTTCCTTCTCTTAATATAGGTGATCAAGTGGTACTCCAGTTATGCCTTATCAGCTTAAAAACAACTAGAGAATACAACTTGGCTGTGTTTTTAGAAAAGGCACTAACCTTAATGTACTTGTGGCCATATTGTTTTCTGGGATGCATTTTTTCCTGAATTCAGCAGCCATACCTTTAATTTTCTTTTTAAAGGGGATGACCCGAAGTCTAACCTTACGATTAAAATCTCATTCTCTCTGAAATACTTTCTGAACATTGATCTGACATCATTATTCTGTTGGGCAATTCTGAAGCCAAAAAAATATGGAGAAAGAGAAGTTGTTAGGTGCGGGAGAAATACAGGGAACTAAAGTAAGTGTCCTTCATTGTAGGGAACCGGAGAGCCTGTCAGGGAGAAGGGGAATGGCTATAAGGGGTAGGACAACAAGAGATTACATAATTTGGGCTACAGATTACTCTAGCTCACTGCAGACTTCACCAGAGAACCTACATATACCTTGAATCTGTAGAGCCGAAACGTGTTAAGAAATAATGCAATCTTCGTGGTACTTCTAGGGGAAGAGGAGAGGAAGAGGGAGCATGTAGTTGTTTAAATTTGGATAATCTCTCTATAGGTGTGTTTACCTTTTTCCATTTAAAACAAAACAATAAAAAACCCTAAAAAACCCCAAAACAAACCAAAAAGCCAAAGCCTGTCATGTTTTATACTTTGTCCTGAACTCACTATTGCCAGCACCAAGCATTCAGTGTCATAGGTGTAACACGAGGATTTAGGATTAACTGGGCCACCCTCTCATGGTTGTCCAGTAATTTGTTTGGCACTGTTGTGACACAATGGATTTTATTGTAAAGGGGAGTGAGGATACCAGCTTAGTGCTGCTGTTTCTTCAGATCACTTGCTTGAGCTGAGTTTGAGAAAGCTGTTATTTATCTAGTGATTGATCTTTTGTAAGCACTGAAAGATTTTAGTGTTGGCACCACTAGCACAAAAGTAGGATCTATTTTTGCTCCGTTGCAATGGGGTTTGTGGTATGTTGTTATTGCTCCAAATATCCTGTATTGAATGGAAGGGGAAAGAATGGGATAAGGTCAAGTGCAAAGTTCTGCTTCTGGAATGGAATAACCCCATTTGCACGCTGGGTCTGCCTGACTAGGAAACAGCTTAGCAAAAAAGGATCTGGGGTCCTGGCAGACAAGAAGTTGAGCACAAGTCAGCACAGCGCCCACGCAGTGGAGGCCAATTGTGAGGCCTTCAGATATTTATAGATAACGCAGCACATTTTGGAGCTGGTAGATTTTTCTGCTGTATTGTTTGCGTACGACTGGGTCCACTGGGACTACTCCTGGATGGGACATGAAACAGACATGGTACAAGTGGTAACAGCAAGTCCAAGAAAAAGTTGTGCTCTCATTCATATTGGCCAACTGAAAGGTTTCTGGTAGACTTTCTGGCTATTAGTTCCAAAATCCATGTGCATATCATTGCTTGTGCTTTTTGTTCTCTTCTCAAATGCTTTTAACATTTGTATTATTGGCAGGCAACTGCCTGATGGCTCAGAAATTGCTAGAGATTGCAGTCCCAACAAGCATTTTTTAGCTTCATCCAGACAAGTGCAAACACTTTAAAGGAAAATCAAACAATATAAAAATACCCCACAGTTCTTATTTTGGCTGTGAAGTTGTCATTACAGAAACTGATGACTGTCTTAACAGACTCCAGTTGTCCATTCTTAGTTGCTTGTATCTTCTCTGCATTGAGTAGTGGAAATAAAACTGCCTTTTTTGGCAGTACGCAGTCCTTAAGTCCTACAGGTCTTTGGCCATTTATTGTTCGATTGCTTCAAGTGTGCTAGATCTTCACTGTGTGTTAAGCACTTCATGCTGAAGTCATCGCTCACAGCCTTAGCTAATGGATGTAGCTCTGCTGGAGCTTCTTTAATGCTTCCAGTGGAACTGTGCTTAGGTTACATGAGCTCTGGCTCTAGTGCCATTTTTTTTCAACTGGCTGTTTCAGCTGTGAATACTGTAGTTGCTGGGAATTTAAACATATAGTTAAGTTTTCACTTTGGTGCTGTATTTACTTTCTGCATTTCATTAAGCTCAGTAACTGCATAAAGTAATAGCCATTTCTTTCTTTGGGACTTGTGAAATTACAAAGTTGATTTGTGTGTGTAACAGAACAGTTATGGTTAGAGTAACTCTGGAGCTTGTTGGAACTAAAATGTTTGATATTTGTAAAAACATTAAGCTCTAGGGAGCTTAAGTTTTTAAGGTCTAGTTTTGGACTGTATTTGATAGACTGTTTCTTTGAACTTGACTTTGTTGTTTGGTTTTGCTCAATAAAATTTCTTGTACAGTGTATTATACTTCCCTCACACAATCATACGTCTCTGTGTTTCCAGTGTATAACTTTCATACTTGAGTAGTAAACAGCCTTGCAGCTTTTACTTTTAAGGGAAATACAGTAAGGATTATCAAGTTACATTAGCGCACTTTGGACAAAGGCTCATAATTGTGTATTTGAATCTTTACCTTAATATTTGTTGTGCTGAGTACCCGAAATAAATAGCTCCTAAAATAGCTCTTCTTCACTGAAAGAGTGATCAGGCATTGGAACAGGCTGCCCAGGGAAGAGGTGGAGTCACCATCCCTGGAGGGGTTCAAGAAACGTGTAGATGTGGTGCTTAGGGACATGGTTTAGTGAGTTAGGTGGTGTGGGTTGACGATTGGACTTGATGATCCTTGAGGTCTTTTCCAACCTTAATGATTCTATGAAATGGCAGCTTTTATTTGTTAACAGACCTCAGCAAGATGTCATTAGTGTGAACTAACCAGTAACATAAAACTCACTAACAGATAAAATAACCATGCAAAGCTATGACTTTATGATCTAAATAACAACTTACAACATTGTATTAAATCCTTCTGCTTCCAGACATTTTAGTTAATAACTCACAGGCAAATAGACGCCAATCCAGAAAAGCACACTTTATAAAAACCTATGGTCCAGTCATGAACCTTTCTGCCCCAAGATGCAGATGGTGTGGATGGATATTTGTTTAAACAGTGTGGGATGACCACTGCACAGAAATAACCTGCTGCTGGGGGTAGTTTAATTCTTAAATTCTTCTTAATCTAGAAGAACTGTATTAACTCTAGTACATTAAGTGTTTTGGAGACATTTTGCTGGTAACTGTAATCGGAGGCTGATAAAAGGGCTCCAGTGCAAGCTTAGCTGTAGCTTAATTATTCACATAAAAGATTGTTTATAAGTTTTCTTGCCAACTCAGTCTTTCATTTTTATAGTAATGATGCCAACATTAATTAGGAGATTGACTTCAGTATTCTACACGTTTACATTTAAGTGAGTTGTTGTGAAGGAGAGCTTAATTCTGGCAAGTCGCTCTTCTCACTCAGCACCCCAGAAATTCAGAACATATGTTTTCTGAAGGACACACCAACAGCTTAACCAAGGGGAAAGGAAGAATTACTCTAATCTAGCATCTCATTAATGAAGAGGAGATCCAGGCAATTGGCTTCAGTTTATACTCTGACTCAGCTCATTTTCTCAGTCTCCGTTTTCTTTTAAAGTGCCTTTTATAGCTGTAAAAAAGCACAGTGCACCAAGAGTTGAGAGAAGTTTGGGGATGTAGCCACGTGCTTGGCTCTTCACACCATGTGGTGGAGACGTGCAGTGAATTGATTCAGCAGCGGGGGACAAGCTAAGTATAGCTGGGATCTGCTTGGGCTTGGCTTTGCTCGTGAGGGGGTGACTTGTGGTCAGCATATTGGTGAACTCTCAGCTTGGGTCTCAGTTTTTGCACCCTCTACCACAACAGATTTGGGCCCCCAGATTAAAAATTATTTCTGGAATGATTCCAGTCTCCCTGCAGAGATCACTTTTAATCTAGTTCGAAGACACTTAGGCTTTGCTTGTGAGGGGGTGACTTGTGGTCAGCATGGGTGAACTCTCAGCTTGGGTCTCAGTTTTTGCACCCTCTACCACAACAGATTTGGGCCCCCAGATTAAAAATTATTTCTGGAATGATTCCAGTCTCCCTGCAGAGATCACTTTTAATCTAGTTCGAAGACACTTAAGGTGAACAAAACAGCTTTAAAGCTGAGTAAGCTTAAGATTGTCCAAAGAAATACTGATGAGCGTAGCTGGCGTTTTGTTTGCGGTGTGAAAGTATTGAGAGAACTATATTAAAGCCGTCCTAGTCCTGGTTTTCCTGTTGCTTCTGAACATAGTTCACAGCATCGGCTTCAGCCTGCTTGGCTTGCGCCTTGATATGCTCCCAGTAATGCAGTGCTCTCTCTGGGTAGTCTGCTGTGAAGTAGAGAAAACCAACTGGGTGTGTGAACTAGAAGTCCCTTCTTGGACTGTGCAGAGGTGCGGGGTAACCAGGCAGGCGGTGGGAGAACGGCCGTCCTGAGCTGTGCGGCTTCCTTAGGCTGAGGAAGAGTCTCTCCTGGAAGTGGCTCTCTTGGCCGCTCTCCCAATGCGTTCACGTGAATCCTGCTGGTGCCCAGGCAAGGCATATGATGGTGATTCACACCAGCTTCGTAAGTTTGTATGCATATCAACAATCTCATTCTGGATTCTGGAGGCAAAATACATGTAATTGACCTTCTACTGGCATTGTGCTCGCATAGTTCAGTAAAACCAAATGCTCTCAGTAAAAGGAAATGATCTCTGATGGTTTCGTGTGATGAAATGAGCTGTGGCGCAATGAAGCGAGTACACATGTAAGGGCAGTATGAAATTTGGTGTCATGTCTGTTCAGAAAGCAGGGAACTTAAAGTTTCTAGAGGTTGAGGGCATGAGAAATGCCTTTTTTTTTTTTTATATACAAGTTTGTTCCATTTAATATCTAGACTAAAATTCTTTCAAAACAAAAAATCCTATGGAAAGTAGTTTTAAGCTTATGTAAAAGCCTAAACCAAACAAAAAAAAAATCAAAAACCAAAATAAAGAGGGAGAGTGTGAAAAGGCTGCTGGGGATTTCAGACTTGCTTTTGATTTTGTGGGGAATGTGCACTCAGTCCACTCTGAAACCCTGAAGTGTTTGGCCTTGTTTGTTTTACCGATAATGCTTTCATTTGTTAAAATTTCACAACAGATAGTCTTTTCCTTTTTTTTTTTTTTTTTGAAAGCAGAACAATCATGACTACATTTTTGAGCAGAATTTATAAATAAAAATAAATTGGCACAAAATGTTCTGCACTTTGCTTATGAAATAGTTCTATAAATTGCATTATTCTGTGAAAGTAACCTTGGGAGTATGTTATAATTTATACCAAAAGCCCCTGAACGAAAGGCTTGTATTGATATATGCATATATAAAACAAATCACCTATTTTCATCATACTGAATTTCATCCTAATGCTCTCTCTTAAGCACCCTAACTTATTGCGAGTGCTTGCTAGTTTGGTAGTCATTGCTGCAGAAAATTACACAGTGTATATCTGCAATGCTCTGAGGTTTGTTAAATCTTCATTATGAGCAGCAAGGGTTTGGAGCTGTGGCCGGAAGCCCCAAGCGTGGACATGGACAGGCTATGACACGAGCTCCCTGTCTGGGTGTGGACACAGGGCGTATGTACACCACCGTAAAAACTAGCTGCAACAGCAAAATTAGTCCAAGCATGAAAAATCAAGCTATATCGTTTAACTGTATATGTACCAAGACTACATCTAGTTGGTTGGTTTCTAAGCAAAGAGCAGTTTAATAAGCTTACAGCCCATTAGTGAGTAAATGGGGATCACAGTCCCCTAGAGAAACATTGATTAGAAGTTTGCTTGAGTTATTCATGTTTTTAGAACAGTTAATATTGAAATCCAGCAAGAAATACTGGAATGAATTGCGGTGACTTGTACTCATATGGCGTAGTACCTCACTTTATATGGGGTCTTTATGAATCACAGCTCACTGGAAAAATGAGTGGCATGATGTGCTTTACCTCTGTGAGAGGGAGAAGGGAGCCGTGCTCTTGGAAATGGGGAAGGGGTACTGCCTGAGCTGGCTCTTTCTGATGAATAGCCAAAAAAAACCCCCCAACAACAAGAAACAAAAGCCAGAGCCTGTGCCAGCCCTCTCCCCTGGTGGTGTTGCTCCTCAGAGCACCGTTGCCTTCTCTGAAGGCAGATACTTGGTCTCGCTGTTCACCAGCGACTGTCCCTCGTGGAGCACAGCTGTTGTGCTGTGGAATGCCAGAGTCCATTCTGAAGATGCTTCGAGTGGAAACTGGGGTCTTGTTCACTATGACAAGATAGCTTTTTATTGGTCTCGGGCTCAGGAAAGAACAACTAAATTACTTTAGGAGCACTTTGCAGTTCTGCAGTGCTTTCATAGTCTTTAGGGCTTCAGCAAGCTGCGGAAATGCCATATTATTTGGGATAGAAGTTGGTAGGTGGATGTGAATTTAAAGCACGTGGGAAGATTTCTGGAAACCTGTTCTCGCATTGAATTAAATAATGATTATTAAGAAAAAAATCTTAGGCCAAGGAGGAAAGAAATGAAACTCAGCTTGTGCTCTGAGAAGCTTGTCAGTATTAAGCGTGGGTAATTTCACTGTGACAGGCAAGTGCGGAAACCCACCTAAATCTAGTTGCAACTTGTTTGGATAATAACTGCCTGCTTTCACAGAGTCATCATTTACTTAAAAACAAAACAAAGCCAAAAAAACAAAAAACAAAAAAACCCAAAACTTTTGTGGCTTCAAATTTTCATGCTTCAACTGGGCTCAAATGTAAAAGTATTTATAGTTGTTTGAAAATTGCACATCAAACATAACCTGCAAAATTTACTTCTCCCAGTAGGCAGGTGTGTGGTTTAGCACACACAAAACTAGGTATGTGCAAGTCTGTTGTTTGAAGAGTGTATATGTGTTGCTGTTTTTCATGTATGTTTGCGGGTGGGGGGGGGGTTGTGGTTGTTTGTTTTTTTTTTTTTTTTTTAATAAGATGCATAGATTGTCACAAAGGCCCTTGGAGGCTCTTTTGCAAAGCTGCTTGCTTTATCTCTGTGTAGGTTTTCTTGGTTTTTCCTTCAAGTACAGGAAAAATCTTCAAAAAAGGAAAAATCAAATTCAGTTGGTAGGTCTATGGTAGTGTTAGGACTATCACAGTGAACTCATTGATCAGGAACGGTAGGAGGTGTTGTCTTGGTGTCATCATCTTTATCTTGTACATGTGATAGATGCTAGTCTGACAAAATCTGACTATGTGTAAACCTTTCCTTCCCGTGCAGAGTGAAGATTTCCACATATATACACAGTACTGCACCAACTACCCAAGGTAGGAATACTGGGTTCCCTTTCTTCTTTTGTACCTTGGCCTGTAGGTGTAATGTAAGTTACACTCCGTAAAAAAAAATAATTAAAAAAAAAAAATCATGCCCTCCCACACCCCCCAGTTGGAGGCAGGGGCAAGGACTTAACTTTTTTCCTAACTAAAAATAATGATTAAAAAGACTCAACAAACAAACCAAACCCAACAAAAAATGAAGGATACTCATCTGAAGTTTTATTTTGACCTCTTTTGTCATTCATTGCTATTATCCTTCTTTAGCAAATGATGTCTTATTCTGCAGTGCTCCAAATATGTGTTTCCCAATAAGAGAGAACAGTTGCACGTCAAAGGAAAACATAACTGAATATACAAGATAACTTAAAACAAAAAATCAAACAGCAGTTATTAGATTAGGAACCTGCTGCCCACTTTTACAGGGAAGGAAACAAACAGTTCTTGACTTTACCTACAGACTTACAGAGACAGTGTGTCTTAAAGCGATGTATTGATGTTTCCAGGTCGGTGGCTGTGTTGACAGAGTGCATGAGGAACAAAACGCTGGCCAAGTTCTTCAGAGAGCGGCAGGAAGCGCTGCAGCATTCTCTGCCCCTCGGCTCCTATCTCTTGAAACCTGTCCAGCGCATCCTCAAGTACCACCTGCTTTTGCACGTAAGCACCCATGAGAAATGAATTTTGCTTAGGGCTGCTGCATGTCAAACTTCCTGCCTCCGATACAAGACTTGATGTTAGAAAGGTTCTGGGTGTCTCTAGACGCTCTTTCTTTTGGGGTTGTATGGAGATGAAGATTTTTTCTGTCTTTGTCGTTTCAGAGCATGTGCATATATTTGGAGTGGGGAATTTACTGTAATTGTTTCAGACACATTGAATCGGTCTGTGCATCCAAATAATTACCTTTCTAAAACTGGTCTGTAATTCTGAAGTTGTTTGGAAGATTCATGAGACCCCACCTGGAGTACTGCATCCAGCTCTGGAGTCCTCAGCACAGGAAAGACATGGACTGTTGGGGCAAGTTCAGAGGAAGGCCACAAAGATGGTCAGAGGGCTGGAGCACCTCCCATACAAGGACAGGCTGAGAGAGTTGGGGTTGTTCAGCCTGGAGAAGAGAAGGCTCCAGGGAGACCTTAAAGCAGCCTCTCAGTACTGAAAGGGGGCTACAGGAGAGATGGGGAGGGACTCTTTTTCAGGGGGTGGAGTGATAGGATGAGGGGTAATGGTTTTAAGCTGAAAGAGGGCAGATCTAGGTTAGATATTGAGAAGGAATTTTTCACTGTGAGTGTGGTGAGGCACTGGAGCAGGTTGCCCAGAGAAGCTGTAGATGCCCCATCCCTGGAGGGGTTCAAGGCCAGGCTGGATGAGGCTTTGAGCAACCTGGGCTAGAGGAAGGTGTCCCTGCCCATGGCAGGGGGTTGGAACTCGATGATCTTTAAGGTCCTTTCCAACCCAAACCATTCTATGGTTCTATGATTCTTGTCATGATGAAACACTGTTGTACACATTTATTGTTCCAATGAAAAATATCATTCTTCCACATGTTGCAATGCTGGAGGTGGTTGAAAGAATAAATAAATATATATAAACACCCCGACTGGTAAGATTTTTGTGGAGAGGAATGACTGAGGAAGTGGGAACTCTTTCCATATTTAGTGAGTTGAGTTAAGCAAGTTTCGGAAATTCCTGCTTTATTGTTAACATTTTCCACATATGTTTCCTATTAGAAAGTCATGTTCTAGTGAAGTGTAAATACACTGATTCTTATTTAAAATGTCTGGTGCTTTTCTCCTCTCCAACTGTAAAGCAATGCCTGGTGTAATTCCATCAGGGTTTTGTAAGTGTGTAGATATGTTCTGCATTTTAAGAAAGCTATTAAATCCTGTCTAAAAAGGTCTCCTGTCAGCGTGCCGTGCTCTCTTTCTGTGCCTCTCTGCTCACATCAGCTGCTGCAAGTATAGTCACTGCTAAACTGACCGTAAAGGCTTGGCTTTGTTAGTTATCTTGTGTTAATCAAATTGATACCGACATCCACTAGTGACAAAAGCAGGAACATTGCACCTGGGTGATCACAATGCAAAAACAAAGTAGTACAGATAAAAACATAGTATTGCGTCTGGCTGGGAAAATTTGTTTAGAAATAACAGGACTTTTTTTTCCATCTCTCTTAGGAAATAGAAAACCACCTTGACAAGGACACTGAGGGCTATGATGTGGTGTTGGATGCCATAGATACGATGCAGAGGGTGGCGTGGCATATAAATGACATGAAGAGGAAACATGAACATGCCATCAGGCTCCAAGTGAGTTCGCAAAGCGATTTTGTGGGTGTTTGTGAGCTGTTTTTGTCAATGTACGTGCCATTAACATTTTTTAGTTTATCTTTTCTTTTAATCTTTGTCAGTCATAATTTAGTCTCCTGTTGAGTGTGCCTGTGGCTGTTTGATCTTACAGACCATGGTCATAGCTGCTGCAGGAAAATCTTGGACAACTCTGCCCTACAAGCGGCATCCTGTAAAGCATTTATTTTGCAGTAATATGGAACTTAAGATAATTTTTCTTTCTTCCTTTCCCTCAATTGTACAGCACTGCTGTACAACCCTAGGGCATGGCTTTGTTCAGAAATCCTGTGGTTTCCAATTTCTCCCCTTTGTGCTGATTAATTTTGTTTTGAGGCATTTCTTCTGCTGCTTCTTGTTTAAGTACTTTCCTCTTGGGCTTTTGAAGACTCGTTATCAGTTGCTTTGTGAAAAGTATAAACCTAGAAATATGATAGTTAGAAAAAGGCTAACTTTGCTTTGGATGAAGCATTTTTGAAGAGAAAACAAAAGCTACACCCTAAGTAACTTTTGGCACCAAGAGCAAGCTATTTTGTAGATGTTTTACAGAATAGTCATTCTGTTTCAAACTTCCCCATGAATTACATTACATTTTCATCATCAGTATTTATATTGCTTTAAGAAAATCGGGGGGATTTTTTTAGTTTATAAAAGGCAGTAATAGGCTTATACCATTCTAGAATCTCTCTTATTATTCTTTATCTCTTTTTTCTTTTTAACATAAATGGTACTTACTGGCCCTCATTTTTGTGGGGTTTTTTTTGTTGTTTGTGTAGAGAGAATAGGGTTACATTTGATAATGTCTTGCCTGGAGCAGTGTAACCTTTGCCACACATTGCTGGAAATGCATGTTAGTGACTTACCAACAGTCTGCTATAAATCTGAGTTATGATAACCTGTAATATTTGGCAATAAAGAGTGTTAAATGCTTTTGGAAAAGTGGGGGGGTTTCAATTTTTTTTTATTAATTTATTGAGCTCAGCTGGCAAATGTACGGGGTTGTGGGAAATGTTTATGTTCATACTTACCCTTCTAAAAAGTAAAATCTGTTTTTCCAGCCATAAGGATAGGTCTTCTGTGGGCTATCAGTCTGACTGCTATTCAGTCTGTAATGCAGCATGTACTGTGACAGCAGTTCCTGTGCAGCCTCCCTCAACACTGGTGGACGTGATACCAGTGCTTATTTACAAGTTCCTAGAGAGACCCGATAAAATGCAATTTTTTTCATTTGTTTAATTTTTTTTTTTTCCTGTAACATTCTTGTATATAATCCAAAGTGTGCTGCTTTGGGGTTTTCTTCCTGTGAATGTTCAAGGCTGCATTTGTGCATCAAATATACTGAGATGTTTTCTAGCTGAATACTGTATTGAAGTGTAATGTCCTAGAGAGACCAGCCTAGGATGAGGAAATCTGCCCCTGCTTTGCTAATGCTGCCAGGTTTAAAGTTTAATGGACATTTTTACAGAATTCGCTCCTTAAGTTTTAGTCTGGTCTTACAATTTGCTGTACCATTCTTAAGTGCTATTACGTTACCAGTATCAGAAAAAACAAGTAACTGAAGAAAACAAGAATAGCCATAGCTAAGCAACACAGACTTGTGAAGACGTTCTTAGATGTTTCTCCAGTTTTTTTTTCTTAAGTAATAAATAAGGTGAAAAATATCTATGGTATGTGTACAAATCATTAAAAATACAAATAAATCTCAATCTTCAAATCATCAGTTGACCAAATCACTTCTGGTCCACTGGTTGTCTGAGAAACATCTCTTCAGTCTGGACATCTCACAGAGGTGTCTTCTGTGATGGGCCTACAGGACATAGAGATGGCATTATAATTAATCCAGCGGAGGACCCCACAACTTCAGGAGGATACACAGGGTGAGAGGGAAATGTTGAGAGAGATTGGATAGGGACATAGAGGGAAGAGGGGAGCAGGCACAAGAAAGACTGATGGCTGAATTTACAGACCGTTCTCCATCTCTGAGAGCATGGCGAGATGGGGTTGTGTTCTTTCCCAGCAGACTGCCCTGGAGAGCTCAGGACTTTTAGCTGAGCTCATGCAGAGGTAACCTGTACTCAGGAGGATGTGTTTTACTCTGGGCTTAGCAATAAGCATCCAAGCACCTGGCTGCAATGTTGCACGTAGTGTAGCAACCTCAGTACCAGTGTATGGTGACTTTACACTGTTGGATGAATGGTGAACTTCATACAGGAGGGTGGGAATGGCCTCAGCAGTTCTTGTTTGAATCTTTATAATGAACGTTGGTTGTTCTTCTTTGATCTGTTGCAGGAGATACAGAGCTTGCTCACTAACTGGAAAGGGCCAGATCTCACGAGTTACGGGGAGCTGGTGTTAGAAGGAACATTTCGCATTCAGCGAGCCAAAAATGAGCGCACGTTGTTCCTCTTTGACAAGCTGCTGCTAATTACAAAAAAGAGAGATGAGATGTTTGTGTACAAAGCTCACATACTGGTATGTTGTAAAGCAGGTGGTAGTGTCCTGACTAGGTCCCCCTGAAACTCCTCCATGACTCACATGGTTGCCTCTCTGTTGCAGTGTGGAAATCTCATGCTTGTTGAAGTAATACCAAAAGAACCACTTAGCTTTAGCGTCTTCCACTACAAAAATCCCAAGATGCAACATACTGTCCAGGTATGACAGAAGCCTCCCTAGATGCCCTCGCTGATGACTGTGTGCTGTTCCTGAGCCTGCGTATTGCAGTAATGCATTTACTCATGGTGCTACAATTCTTTTTTTTTAATCAGGCAAAGTCACAGCAAGAGAAGCGCCTTTGGATTCTTCATCTGAAGAGGTTAATTCTAGAAAATCATCCTGCTAAAATTCCTGCCAAGGTAAAAATTAAGAAAAACCTACCCCCTCCTTGTATGTGCATTTAACCTAAAGCAGTCTTGTTAGTTGCAAGATGTATGGCAATTTACAGAAAGTTTAGACTCCAGGACAAAAATTAACATGTTGTCTCCCTATGTCTTTAAAAATTCCTCAAAATTAGTGGGAAAGTTCCACTAAAAGCATCTACTGATCTTGGTACAGGAATAGAATTTACCTGGGTTAGTGGCATTGCTGTCCACATTAGGATTTGCCCGCTAAGACATGAGGAACAGAGATGCACTGTCAGGAAGCTCCACTGTAAGAGCATGCCTTGGCTTGATACTGCCTGTCTGCACAACACCGTGGAACACTAATTGCAGCATGTGTAGACACTACCAAGCTAGTTTTAATCTATTTTGGTTAGGTATCACAGCAGTGAAGCCATTAGCAGCATGTGCTTCACTTTACAAGTACACACACCCATCCTGAACCCTGCATCCTTCACTGGGACCTCTGGGCCCTTTTTGGTAAGATAGCTAGCAAGCCTTGTGCCAGAGAAAATGAGGCACTGATAGGATGGTTTTTTTCCTACTGAGTTTGACTGCTTTTTTTTTTTTTTTTCAGTATTAGTTTCACTGACTTTTTTTTTCATGGAGTTTTGTGCTGTAATGGCGAAAAAATGTTACCTGTGATGGACGTACACAATGCTGTGTTAACTCTTATTTTCAACAATTCAACAAAAAGAGAATTATGGGAGGAAAAAAGCCCTAGCAGTTGCTATTACTTATTTTCCTCTTATCTATCTTTTGACAGAGCTTATCGAAGGTATAATGTTTGTACTAGTATCCATGCTTACAATGTAAATACTCGTTGCAGTTTATTAGGTTGTAAAAAGAAATATTACAGCATGATCTCAGCTTTTGTAAGAAGATTTTTTTCTTACTTCTTATTGGATTTTTTTATCTGTGGAAAAAACATGCAACCAAAAATATAATGTCATTTTCTGCTCAGAGAAATAATTTCACTTGAGAAAGCAAAAGTCTAACCAAATAAATCTCTGAGGTTATCTGCACTCTTTTTTTTTTTTTTTTTTTTTAACAAACTCGTAGTTGCTATTTATGAGACTTCTCTCTGCCCAGATTTTGGAGGATTTAATAGTAGTCCACCTGTGACGCCTGGTGGAAGATTACCGAACTGCACTTGTAGAAGGGCAAGCAGGTTATGTAGGCTGTTTTATTTTAGTTTCTTTTCTTGCTTATTGGCTGATTTACTTGATGAAATATCCAGATTATTTTTCCTATTAAAAAAGTGACAAATTTTAAGCAGTCGTGAGACACTTTTTTTCCTGGCTCAGTCTTAAACCAAGTTATGATTTATTTTGTTTAATAGCCGTTCCTCAAGGAAACTCTTAAAGGAAGCGAGGTCGATAGTGCTTTCTGCGCCAACATCTTCAGAGTTGAAAAATAATAAAGGAGTTAAACTCTTTGATTTTTAGGTAGGAAAAGTTCTGTGAATCACAAAAAACCCCTTGTGATTCCCAGATAATAGGGACAGTTTTGTGCTAATCTCAGCAACATGGAGAGGCATAGCAACTCCAAATTCTGGGACTTGGAGAGAGATCTCTGGAGGTTTGTGTCTCCATGGAAGAGACCCATGTGTGCAGCATGATCTCAGCACAGCATAGTCCCTACCTGTGAAGCCAAAGTAGTTTTTAGGGTCAGATGTGCCATCACTACGTCCTCGAGTAACACGTCACACCAGTGGGTGCCGTAGGTCTGTGCTCCCCCACTGGTGCTGCCAGGAGGGCAGGTGGGCACGCAGGGAGGAGCTGCCGCGTGCAGGGAACAACAGGGTTTGGTGTGAAGCCCTGAAGGTAAACTTGGCTAAACTTCTGCCAGTAAAATTCTTCTTCACATACGTAGTGTGTCTAGCACACAGAGAAAGAAAGAAAATAGTGCTGCTAACCATATTTATCAGTTCAAAACTAAACTTGCTTTTGTTTACATATAAACTCACTACTATCTGATGTAATTTGTCCTCCTACTTATAGTTTAGCTTTTTCATTTGTTATTTTTTCTCTTTCAGGCCAAGCAGGCAATTCTAGAAATGGATGCCATACGTAAGTTGGTTATTTTTCACTCTTGTTCTTTAATATTGAATAAAACCATCTTCAGAAGTTTGGCTTTAACTGTTGGTTTCATCTGAGATGGAAGAAGGCCAGGCTTATGTTTCTTGAGTTATGACCTTGCTGGAAAAACCAAAATTGGGTGCAGATCCTGTGGAGCTCTGTAGGCATGGGGCTGACTGATCTGCAACCAACAAATTATGTCTCATGATGAGCAAGCAAGAGGCAGATTAGACCTTCTGTAAACACTGGCTGCTCTCTTCTGCTTATTCCATGCTGACTAAACATATGCTCTTTCCTGGTTTGTGGCATAAGCTCCTTCTGGCTAGGACCCACTGAAGGGCTAGCAATGAGCAAACACAGCTTGAAATATGTAGCCGTGTTGTGACTTGTTCCTGCTGGCAAACCTGCAGCTGGAGGCCAGTGAGGGCAGCTGCCAGCTGTTCACTGTGCTCGGCCTCTCCGCAAGTGGAGGGAGGGAGCCCAGTGCCCCGGCGGCAGCAGCGCGGCTGGCTGCTCTGGCTGTCCTCCATCACCCTGCGCTCCAGTTAGCACAGCAGCTGCTCTCCTGGCTACAGCATCAAGCAACTGCACCCGCAGAACAACCTCGGGAAAACCCGTACTGGGACCTAGCAGGCTTGTGCTTGTGCCTGGAGCGTTTACCTGTGAGTGTCCCAGGAGCTAGAGAGTGCAAGTGATGCTGCTGTCTGCTCCCTGGGTGCAGTCCCATCTGTGCTGTCCCTGCTGCTGCATCTTCTGCTTGCTGCCTTTGCTGGTGCATGTTGCGTTAACTCTTCATGTTGCCAGTGAACCCTAGCAGTGTA
>NW_010110791.1:43243-45133 GCF_000699245.1 Pterocles gutturalis
GTCCTGCAATTTAAAAGCTGAGGAAGTCGTGGAGTAGAGCAGGCTTGTTATTTACTTACGTAGTTATTTACTTACATACTTACTACACATTTACTTACACAGAATTGGTCAGGAAGGCTCTGACTGAGAAACTGGCAAACACACACAAAGATCATGCATAAATGTTGCTGGGTTAGCCATCTGGAGCAAGGTACAACTAAATGGGCAAAGTGTTTCCATGGCTAGGTGGTTTACAGCTGCCCTACAGCAGCATATCTTGCTGGTGTTGCTTCAGGCTCTGATGAAGTGCCACTTTGCCAGTCAGAAAGGGATAACAGCACTGCCTCCAAAGAGAGCTGCTGAGGCATGTGGAATGACGCTCTTGTCACTTTCTTATGCCTTGTGCCTCTGTTTGTTCCACAGATCACCCAGGCTTCCACTATAGCCCTGAGGGAGAAACAAAATCATCATACCAGCCTAAAGAAGGCACTGCTCCTCACAGAATGAGAAGGAAGTCAGGTAAATAAACTCCTTTACCACCGAGATAACAAGAGGAAAAACAAGCAGGGTTGTTTTAGGGTTGGATGAGGCTGGGCACATGGAATTTTCTTTAACCTGCATTCCACACAGATTTAACATGGCACAGTATCTCTCAGATACGGGTGGAGCATCTTATTAACCATTTGTTGTTCGTGTGATTTCATTTTTTTATCCACTGTTTGCATTTAATTTCATTGATATACATTCCTAATGGTGGATGCATAAACAACAGTTGGTACTTTCTAATGGATAAAAGAATGCATATGCAGGAAAGCTAGTCATATTATTTAAATCTGGTATATCTGCTCCCCCCTCCCTGAAATAATTACTGTCTCAGAAGTAGTTCCATCCTGATTATGATAGGCTTATTATTTCAAAACATGGTTACTGTCTTTACTTAGCATAATGCCTGCCTTACGGATAATAGAATTTGAGAGGTGGTTGTGCTGACTTTGGCACTTTTTCCTCCTAGCCCAAACGTACATCCATAATTACAGTTACTTTCCTCTTGAAGCCACTACCGATGTCTGTGTAGTTGGGTGACTTCATATTGCAGTCACCGTGTTCCCCCTTTCAGCTACTTAAAGACCTTTCCAATTTGCAGTGTGTAACACTGTGTATTGGGAATGACTTAAGGTTAATGAGAGTACTAATGTAGTGATTTATCATCCAGCAGCATTTGTATCTGAAAAACAATCAAGTTTAAGTAATTTTCAGGTATCTTCCTTTGTTTCTAAGGTAAAGGATTGCATTGATGCTGCTTTGCCTGTGAAAGGAATACTAAAAAATACTGATCAAATGTCCTTCTATGCAACGTTCAGCGGCTCACACTTTTAAAGCCCTGCTAAGCTGTTGGTACCTCATAGATGTTTCTGATAGCAAACCTCCAGCAACTTTGAGCAATAGCAGAGATGACCAAGTTTTTTGAAAGCAGGACTCTTAACATGAGATAAAAATTTACCTGTCCTTATGGAGGGCAGCTGCTATTGCATTAAGAAACAACTGTGTTTTTTCAGTAACAGCTGTAGGTTTGACACTTCATCAAATAAGTTTTTTTGGTTTTTTTTTTTTTTGGTGAAGAAATTGGGTGATTAAGAAATGAAAATCTGGCTTCACCGCATGGGCTGAGAAGTTAAAATTTTGGTGTCCGTGCTATAAAAAGTTGGCCAAGATGCCCATAACTTTCTTTGGGATGCTGGAGTGCTTAAACATGTTTTCTTTTTCAGAACCCTCATCCAGAGTCCATAAAGTTTTGAAGTCAAATGGTAAGTTACTTTGTCTACTGCTTATTGAACCAGTGCTTCTGTACTTTGTAGAAAAAGTAGAGATGGAACCTTTTCTCCTATAACTTTGCCTAAACACATTGTGGGG
>NW_010110792.1:0-29037 GCF_000699245.1 Pterocles gutturalis
GACCCTTCTTCCAGAGACTGTAGACTCTCATTTTTTCCCTGAGTCCCAGGAAAATCTCCGTTTAGCCAGGTTGGTTGTCTTTGCCACTTTGTCTTTCTACAGATGGGGACAGCCTGTTCCTGTGCTTTTAAAACCACCCTTTTGAGGAATGTCCAGCCTTCCTGGGCCCCCTTACCCTTCAGGACAGTCTCCCAAGGGACTCTCCCAACCAGCATCCTAAACAGCCTGAAGTCTGCCCTTCGGTTTTACTGGCACCTCTCCTTCCTTCACCAAGGATCGAGAACTCTATCATTTCACGGTCACTAAGCCCAAGATGGCCTCCAACCACCACATCTCCCACCAGTCCTTCTCTGTTTGTGAACAGCAGGTCGAGCAAGGCTCTTCCCCTGGTAGGCTTGCTTACCAGCTGTGTCAGGAAGGTATCTTCCACACACTCCAAGAATCTCCTAGACTGTTTCCTTCCCACTGTGTTGTATTTCCAGCAGATTTCTGGGAAGTTGAAGTCTCACACAAGAACCAGGGGGAGCAATTGCCCTGGCGATGTTCCTTAGATGGTCTCAAACCTGATCTTGTCCTGCCGCGGGCAGTTCTTCATTATCCCAGTCTCTGCCTTTGCCTGTTCGAGTGGAACAAGGAGGAGGTTTTGGAGGAAAATTTAGAACACTGTAAATTAATGCGTAATCAATCCCACTGGCAAGGAACACCATGCAGCACACAGAGCTGCTGTGTCACATGGTGGCTGCTGAAGCTGGGATTCTATCCAGTTTACTTTCTGCTTTCTTCTCTTTCCAAATGCTGGTGTCTTGATAAATTATCCACTTTAAACAAAGCAGTATAAATGCTCCTCTGCTTTTTTTTTGAGAACGTGAGTAGTTCAGCACCTGCTCTCACTTTTGTCTTGGCCCCCATTCCAATCAGCTCTAAAATTCAGATCTATATACACTGTTTTGCAAAGATGCTCTAGTTGTTTCTACATGGACCAAGCGCAGAGCAGCCCTGAGGCAGTATTCCTTGCAAATTATTCAGTTCTGTTAAAAAAGTGATGGCTTTAACTTTGCTTGGGCTCACATGCCTGTATTGCTTCTGAGACCTATAGTACAGTTCTCTGCCACAGACATTTACAGGCTCATTAGGAGGTTCCTCTGAAGCCTCAGCATGTGCTGTGTAACATAGCATAAGCATCTTTTGGGTGTCTGCCACAGAACAGAATTGCTAAAATGCAGTAGGGAAAAACTGTGAAATTGCACAATTTTTTCCCATCAGCTTGCCCTTTGGTAAGATGGTGGTGAAGTGATGTAAAGAAGTTTAACTGTAGCCTTTCTATGTTTTCAAGTTATTTACAAAGTGGAGTCTTGCTTCAAGGAACCATCACCCTCGTTTTGCTATTCAATTCAGTAGAGACATGATAAAATCAGCTTTTGTAAAAGACTCTTCCTAGTGCCACCACTTTCAAGAGCTCTGCTTATGCAATAACCTCTTTGTCAGTGAATGGAAGGTAATGTTGATCTCCCAATATCTTGTAACATGGGCCTGCTTGCAAACCTGTCAAATATTTGTGAGTTGCTCATTGCTATGGATTGTGATAAGAGGTAATATGCACTCACACCACTTCTTCAGGAACTTCCTCTAAAGTTTGTGCTGAATGGCTACACTACATCTTTGGTCCCTCATTGCATTAGCAACTCTTCTACCACACATAATTAAGAAACATCATTCAGGTAATGTCTACAGAGATGTCACACAAGCAACTAAGAATTAACACAGGTATCTGACAGAAAATACCAGATCATGTTTTTCTTTTAGAATGTCCTTACTTGAAGAAAATAAGTATTTCGCCCCTCTTGAATATTAAAGTTAAAAAAGCAGATAAATAAATGAAGAATTAGCAGACAACGTAGGAGACACTCTTTTCATGTCTTTTCTGAACCTAAGATATCAACTGATTTTTCTGAAGGCCTCATACCTTTTAATGTTAAACTCAAAAAAAAAAAAAAAAAAAAGGATTACTAGATTTTTAAAGGCTAAGTCTTCTAAGACACAGAGGCTCACACTCAGACTCAGAGAAAGAGTCCCTAACTTCTGCCTGGCTTATACCTTTAGATAAAGTGTTCAGTGGTTAATATTGTGTACAGTTACAAATATCCATACTATTTTTTTTTCCCAGATTTTAGCTTTTGGTTCCAACTTCTAAATTACTTGTCTCTTTCTTTCCTTTCTGTACCTGTATTCTCAACCTCTTTTAGAAATGAAACCTTGGGTCACAAAACTAGGAAAGATTTTACCATTCATACTTTTCCACCTCTAACTCCTCTCAGAAGGAAAAAAAAAAAATTAGTTCTTACCAGCAATTCAGGTATTGCTTTGGACAAGAAAGTCTACAAGGTGCTAATAAGAGTCTTGGTTTTAGATGCTTACTATTAGCGCTCTGTTTATATTAGTAAAATATAACTAGAAACTGAAACTAGTTGATCATAAAATGCTGGAATTTTATCAGTGTTCAGTGTGATGGTGCCCTCAAACTCCAATATCATATACAACAGTGGTTTTTGGTGTTATGGTACTGATGTGGGAGTTACTGATATATGAACATTCTTCAGGGGAATATATAATGGCACATGTATAGATTTGAAAACATAGAAAAACAACGCTTGTAAATCATACAGAGATAATACCTTAAATGATAAAACATGACAGACACTGTGTTTTTGAAGAATTATGCCATTAATAAACCAAAGACCTTATTCAAAATTCTATAAGGCATCGATCATTCAACCACTGTAGTACAGATTCGACATTTATGCTGCCTGACTATGGAAAAAATAGTTTTAACTTTTGCCTAGACCTTCAGACTTTTTGCAGAAGCTTGCCTATCTTTCTTCAAAACTGTAAGTCCAGCTTCTGCTAGGACAGCATGAAATTCATAGTGAAGAACTTTCATCATATTTTGCAAAACAAATGGTCGTAACTACTTTATTTTTTACATTAATTGGTCATAAAGGGATGTATCTGGTTTATACTTTTTATCATATAGCCCTTTAGCTATTTTGGGCTACATGCACATGAAAACATAGTTCAACGCCAAGATACAAGTTCTGTAACTTTGAAGTTACAAAATATTCTTGCTTATAACAACTAATTTCAGTTTTCTGGATCAATTTATGTACTTCTGTATGACTTGAATTGCCGTATACCTCACTGAAGAACAAACAAACAAACAAAACAAAAACCCAGCAGGAGTGGAAACTTTGGATGCAGAACATACAGATAATCACTATGAAAAACAAGATTTAATATCACTAGTCCGGGAACTGGGATATGACTAAATAATCCCTGCCTCCAACCAATATATCTTCTATTTTTATAGTCTACCTTGCTTTTTACTCTGGTCATATTCTAAAAAGAAAGTACCAAAATTTGCCCTGATACCAAAATAATACCATGAAAGGAAGGGACATTTCAAGTGCATACACTTGGGACAGCCAGACAAGAAATTTATGATCTACCAGGTTATTTGTTTGGCTTAAACTCTTTTAGGAAAAGGAGGTCAAGTACACCCTCTGGACAGAGTATGCTCTTTGCCATGGTCTGCCCCAGCAGAGCAGTTTTGTGGATCACAGCACATGGAGCCAGATTCAGTGTAGGAAAGAGCCTTTCTCTGAGAAAGACAGATACCCTGTGGAGAAGCCAGCCAGGCTTTTGAAAAGGATGAAAAAATCTTTCTGATGACCAGACATGACGGGACAAGGTTTGCTTCCACTTAGGAAAGTGGGTCATCTCGAATACAGCTTGCAAGAATAGACCTGCAAGGGAGATCTAAGGGGGCAGGGGAAAAATAATATTTTTCCATCTGTCCCTAGTCAACACGTGTGTTGTCTTTGTGAAAGTTGTATCAAACACGGCTTTTGGACTTTCAGAGCTTTTCAGTCTGCTTTGGGAAATTCACTACAGAAGAAGCAAATGAGTTCACCTCTGGGTTTTGGATGATTTGAAATCATGTGAAATTTTATTTTTTCATAACCTATTCATAAGAGCACTTCCAAATCTGCATAGACTGCATGTCCAGTGTTTACTTCTCTAGTGCTCGGAAGCAAGAAGGTTTTTGAGCCAAGGGACATTGTTTCCTGTTTTCATCATTTATTCTGCACTGATACAAAGTCTCTGAGAATACATGTGGCACTGCAGAAGTAATAACAATATTTTCATACCCTTCCATAAATTTGCCTGACCTCTTGTTCAAACGTTCTCAGTGGCTCTGTTGAATGAGAACGTAGGTCTGTAAGGAACAACACAGCAACAGCCTCACATGAGTGGAAAGTCTGCATTTTCATTTGTTCACAAAACATCATGAATAACCAGCTATTTTAAATTAATGTACTATCATTGACTCCGGTACAGCTACAGCAGTGTTCCTCAGTGGAAAGTCTTGCCCTTAATCTTAAGAGATGGAAGACATTGTTCTTCAAGTATTCTTGGAGGATTTTTTAAAAGTTTTTCCCTTTCTTTGCAAAATCCAACAAAATTCAATCTTTAACAGCAGCCATTCTCTGAATAACAGAAGGATGTAAATTTACATTGCTTTGCTTCTTCTCTGCTTTTCCATAAAGCAAGAGTTTATGGTCATTCCCCAGGATTTAACATGCTGGCTTTATCTCCTGCTAAGTATTCTGCCTAGAGAATTCCCTTTCCAAAAAAATGTTTGGAATATTCCCATCCTTAGCAGCTAGTCAACGCACAAAGATGTATCTCCTTTTCTTGTAATCTTCCAATCTGAAAGCTGATTCTGACATACATTTCTTCTTACACAGTACAAATATGTTTAATGTTTTCTTTCCTTAGGGCAATACCACTTGTGACATTTTAGTCAAGAAACTGATACAAAGTTTACATTACCAAAAGAAGGAAATATAATAAACATAATCATATAACTATATTGTACTATTAGTTATGTAAAAAATTTAAAAAATTAAGAATTATTATTGTCGTCATCATCATCATCATCATCATCATCATCATCATCATTTTTACTATCTTACCAATGCAATTGTTGTTTTAATCTAGAGCTCCAGCTACACAAGCTCTTACATTCTGAAGTAAAAATGTCTGTAAATCAAGATGGAATCCATATACTTTTTATGAAAAGGTTTAGCCATCATGGGTACCATTTTCAATGGCAAAATATTTAGTTTCAGGGTCAGAATTTTAGAAATGCCATACAACTCTTAACATTATTTGGTTTACACACTCTTTTGCAGTGAGATGAAGGTGTTGTGTTCATGCTAAGTATGCTCTCATTAACGAGCAGTGAGCAGGGGATAAAAGAGTGGAAACTCTCGCAGTTGCTGGTAGCAAACCACCGGATCAGTTTAAGCTATGTTGTGTAAGCCACCATATGCCATTCACCTTTAGATTGATACTACAAGCGAACTCAAGTACTGCATGCTTTCAGTTCCTTGTTAGGGTCATTTGCATTCACAAGCAATCATATATATATCCAGGTGAGTACTTATACATACATGCACAATATATTCAGAAGTTCCAGACTGGGATGCATCAAAGTAATAACTGATAATTTGACATGTTGGTGCTCTATTAAAAGATCTTGATGCTATTCTACTCAGTTTCTATGTCACAACCTCACATTTCTTCTAAAGAAAGCAGTGAATGAAATTCCCCATCAGTCCTGAAGTGACCAACTCAAGTGTCATGAACCAGGCAGGTTACTGTCCAGAAGCAGTGGGAGCTGTCCGCTCCCTCAGGGATGGAGATGCAAGATGCATGGCGATCCCAGTGCCTGCCTTGTCCACCCAAACATGCAGTCCCAAGGGGTGCTGAAGCGGTGCTCCTGGGCCATGGGCAAGGTTGGTGGGAGGTCTCATGGGAAGCTGGTGAGATCCACTGAAGCTTATGAGTGTTCTCAGGGCCCTGACAGCTATGTCTCACGGAAGAATCTGTTCTGATACCCTTGAAATAATGGGACCATTCTAGAAATTAGGTAATGTTGTTGTTTCTCCTCCAAGGAAATTTTTGTGCTAAGCTAACAATAGCAAGATTCTGCCATGCTCATTCTTCTCATCATGTTGATGGTGAAATAGTTTGGACATGTGTACTTATAGTGAAGGGAAAACTGTAGAAAATAGCCAGTTGCAGCTGTAAGTAATTTTTTTTTTTCCCCACCAACTGAATTTCTGTTCAGATGGAGAGGGCCTGCTTTTCATGTTTTGGAGCTATTGCATGACATTGTTACCAAAAGAAAGATAATCTTTCACTAAGCTAAGAATAGGGTACACATTTTCAGCCAGATGTTGAGCACTAGTGTGTACGACAAAAGAGAACAGAGGACTTTAAAGTCCCTGAGTCCACAAGTCTGGTGACCAGTAATCTGGAAGATCACTGAAGACTTGAGAAAATGGGGCCAGAATACATGGTTCTGCTAGTAATGCAAATATTGGCTCTTCTGCATACGAAGCTCCACAGCTGAGTTTAAATTAGCTCTAGCTTTCTGAATTTTCTGTGATGCTGTCATTGCAAAATAATATTTCCCAGTTTTGCAGCAACAAAAGCAAAAATGTGCCAGGGCTACTGTGGTGCAGGAATAGAGCTGTTTAAGTATTTAGGCAGAGCTGTGTATGTGGTGCTTAGCTACTGCACAATCTCTTGAAAAACATACAGTGTTTGGTTTCAAAAAATAATAAAATCACAGCTACCTGTGACAGTACTTTTTTTTCCTCTTGTGTCATTATTGCCTCCATAAGTAGGATACAACCCTGCTATTTTCATCTGGATGATTATTTGCCTCAGACTCTGGGTTCAGTTGTCTACAAATTGTTTAGCTTTTTTGACACTTCTGAGAGAGACCCATCTCCAAAGGGTGAATTCAGCAGGCCAGAGAATCAAGAACTAATAATGGATACAACATAGAAATGATTTAAGATGAAAGGTGTGTTTGAATTTGTGTAGAAAACCAGAATAACCTAAGAATGAGGATTTTGCTCATGCTCTACTGTTAGAAAAGCTCATGGTTCCCACTGAAGACAGGATTTCCCAGAGATGAAAGTATTTTTTTTTCAGGTGCTCAGTTATTTTATTTTTACTTTTTTTTTTCCCTTAAAAAAATCAGCTTCCACTTATCATTTTGATAAAACACATACAGCTGTATTTTCAAAACACCTGGACTTTTGAAAATACCACGCTGTACAATTTTATGAATGAGGGCGTCATTATTTTGATGTCTAAAATGGGAAATGAACTGCTTTGGAAGTCTATCTGACATTCTGCCATTGTGGCTGCTGAGCTCTTCAGCCATTCTGACCCTCTGGGAATAACCTGAGTAGCCCCAGCTCAAAAAAGATAAAGTACACCTACAGAAAATATTCACAAAATGGCTCTTACATTTTCTGTTGTCTTTTTTTTTTTTTTTTTTTTTTTTTTTGTATGTGTTTCTATAGATCTGGGAGCTCTTCAAATCCTAGTGAGCTGTTTCCAAGCAGTTTTGTGTATTAGCATAATTCTGGTGAAGAACGGGATCTCTTAATATTTCCTATGACAAAAACAGAAATTAATCCAAGGCCAATAGAGGAAAAGCTGAGGTGCAAGGCATCCGTTAAAGCCTGGACTGCTTCAGGCATGACAGTAGACTCTTGCTGGATCAATTAACTGGACTAGCCATGTGAAAACAGTTGGTAGGATGTACACAGATGAATAAGTTATTTAATTTTTCATACAGCTACAAGCAGGAAAATAGTCATAAGAGAGAGAGTATACAGCCAAGCTTGGCTACACAGCAGAATTTAAGGACAAAAACAAAGGTTTCTGCCAACCTAAGCAGAGATGCTACAGGAACGAGCAGATCTGGGGAAACTACTCCAGGTTTTGTTCCACTTCACAAATGAAGAATTCATCACCAAAATGGCTCAGTCATTACTTTTTCTCCTTCCTTTGCACAAACTCCCATACACCAGAAATGTATGGACTCACCAGTCTTGAGTAGGCAAACACTGATTTCCTTCCAAAATGACTAGGGTCCTTTTCCTCAAAGTCAGCTTGGCAGGTAAACTGGCAGGAGGCATACTGATTTCCTCAGAAGTTTATTTAAACAGGTAAAGCAGAGCAGTAGTTCTGATAAATCTGTGATTGTATAGAATGCCTTGCCTTGTTTGGGTCTCTCTGTTTGTTTCTTTTCCCTTATGTTTCTTGCTGATGTAAGAGACAATTCACTGTCGTTAGCATCTCACACATAAGACCTTTCAAAAATGGCTCCAGATCTCTGGTGCTTCAGATGCTGGTTAAATGACCCAGAGAGATCAAGAGAGTGTTTTTAAAAGTTGTTCTGGAAGCTTTTTTTTTTTTTTTTTTTTTTAATTTACCTCAGCTTGTGAATGCTCAGCATCTCCGTAAGTCAGGCCACAGGTAATTCAATGTAAAATCTGAAATGCAAAAAGTTAATTTAAATTCTTAAACTTTACACGTGAGGCCTATGCACAGGACTATATTGTGAGTTAGGGTCAGCAGCTGGTTGCGAATTCAGGAGAGCCTGGTTTTTATTCTTGGTGTCTGACCAAGTACCACAGAGCTTTATAGTTTTCTGTGGACGAGTTAGGTGAACCTTCTGCTCCTCAGCCCAAGGAGGTACACATACATGGAAAGGCATGCTTAATGTCACAGACTATAAGTACCTAAAGTTAAAAGCAACAATAGCTTTTTTCCTGCAATTACAAAGCAGAGGTAAAAAAACTATATTACTGGCTTTCAGTGATTTGTAACATTCATTGTATTTGAAGGACCCTATAACCTACACTTCCCACTCTCATGCGTGGCTTAGAGGAAAGTGTGGCTGATGAGTGAAAAGGATCTACAGCTAATGCTGACCTGAATGAAGAGAATATCACCACAGGCACAGGATCAGAGATGGGACCTGGAGGGATGGTGGTGAGAAGCTGGTCATGCTGCTGGAAATTTCTCGCAGTGGTGCCACCTCTTGAAGTTATGAGGTCTCACAAACAGCTGCAAATCTAGGCAATAAGAAAGGAAAGGGACCGGGATTCTTTGAGAGAAGGATGTGTTCCAGCACCAGCAGAAACACAGGGCTTGAGACAGGGCTCACCACTGGGACCACTACGATGCTGTCACCAATTCTTAGTGACAACCAGAGCTCCCCTCTGGTGTCGTGCTGCAGAAAGGGAAATAGCTTGAGCATGCAGAAAGATGAGGATGCAAACCCTGTTACACGACAGCCCAAGAATAACGGCAACACGGTCCTGCTTGCTGTCCTGAGAGAAAGTGTGGCCAACAACAGACAGAGCAGGGCAGGAAGCTCCATTCTTATTCCACTGGCCCTGCAGAAGGAACAGGGAAACTGAGAAGTGCTAAACTCATGCTTGCAGTGGTGGAGATACCACCTCCACACAATGAGTGTTCAGTTGCCACTGCAAATGCTTTCCCATCATGCCAGGCATGAACTACACTGCCCTGAACATTGTAATAAATCAGTAATAGTGTACACATGTTCTGCAGCATTTTCTGTTAGAAATCCTGAAATGTCTATCCATAAAAAGGTATAAATATCGTACTGAGGACTTTTCATGCACTTGATAATACCACAGCACCAGTGCTTGCAGGCTCATAATACTTTTGTGAAGACTGTATTATCACTCATAACAGGGGAAAGATACTTTGGATTATTAGCGTTTTAAACAGGCATGTGCCTACACTGTATTCCTGGAAAACAACTGAACTTCTGAGACAAATATTAACTAAGATATTAACTATTTGACAATCTCCATCTGTTAACTTTACATTTCTGTGTTATACCCCAAGTGGCATTTACACAAGGTATTTGAGGATTTTAAGCCAAGTCAAATCTAGATAAACTTTACTGAATATGATACTCAAAATGAAACAGATTCTCCATGTAGAGACAGTAAGTAGTTTGGATACATTTGGCCAGATGGGATTTGTTTTGAGTGTGGGGTCTGTTGATTTGTGTAATGGGGGGGGAGCTCATTCATCCTCCGATCACAAACCATATATGTCCCCTGAGTAGTGATCATATTCTGAATAGTGATCATGTTGTGTTTCAGATCTTGAAACACAAGATTCTGTACACTTATTTACTAGACTTATGATTGAGTTTTGTTCTTTTAAAGCTAATTTTCAGTCTTAGAAAAAATACTTTTAAGTAAAAACCTTTCAGTCCTACAGAAAGATGTTCTTTGTTTTCTTGAATGGCTTGTGGTTTTTATTTTTATTTAAATGTTATTTTTTCAGCCCATATTTAGTGAAAACTCTGAGTCCTATGGACAGTTATTCAGACAGGTCTACTGTTTACTCACAATACTTCTACGTGCATTTAGGATGCAATTTACCCCTGCAGAGAGAGTCAGTAACAGTTTTACACAGTCCTTCAATGATGAATGAACCTTATGCACCTCTCTGCAAAGTTTCCATTTCAAAGATGCAGAATAGAAAGCGAGATATGTTGAAACTTGGAATTATTTTCTGGAACACAATAAAACCATCTAGCATTGAAAAGCAAAGTAATTGTTTTGCAAATTGTAAGTGTAAGTCTATAATTACTCTGTTAACATGATGTGTTTATAAGTCATGCAGCATAAGCACATCATTCCTTATGTGTAGAAATCTGCCAACTGAAATACAGATTACTGTTGGCAGTGAAACTACTGCATGCTAAAGACATCAATTTGTCAGCTTAAACAGGTGCTGTAGCTTGTGACCTTGACATCTAATTCATAGTCTTTGTCAGGTGTATTAGATTTCATAGGCCAAGTGTGTATATAGATAGCTGACTTCATATGGTGTTTTAAGTCAGCTTCATCTCTTAAAAAAGCAGGCACTGTGCACTTAAATGCCAACAAATAAAATTGTACATGTAGCCTGTAATATCTTTTTGTGCATGTTGGGTAAGTCAGGAATCCTCTTTTTTGTTTTTGAGGAGATGGAAGGAAGGACATTTCTGAAAAACATTGACTGTACAGGCACTTTCCATCATCACATAGGGATACACTACAGAAACCCTTATGTTCCTCTGTGCCTCAGACTCAAATCATATGTGATTATTGCTACTACTTTTGTCTTTCCTAGACTCCTGAGGAAATATTAAATTAATTCAGCTCTGTCTTGTTTTTTTTGGGGACTGCAGGCTGCTAGTCACACACACAGAAAAGCTGCCAAATTGCCTCATTATTTTCAGGATGCTGGATTCCTAATTGATTTTGTTGATCTTTGGAAATCTAGTCAGTCTTTTTCAGCTGACAGTGCTAACAGTAACCTTCAATTTAGAAATAAAGCAGATTTGGATGCTGCCATGACTGGGGATGAGAGGCTGGACAGAACAGCCCTCCCACGCCAGGTACATGAAAGTGTGATTTTTCTCCTCCAAGTGGATCATTAGGTAAACAAGTGAGATACTGAGATGACAAGAGCAGTAATAAATTAGGGCAATTTCAACTTCAATAGACTGTAACAAAGGTTCAAGCAAACAAAATAAGATCTTCAAGCCTACTCTGAAAATTTAAAACCTAGACCTAAGAGTGGGAATCCCGTAAAGACATGGAGAAGCAAAGCCGAAAGGACAATCCCCTGCTAGCGAAGAAGACTGTGAAAACATGCATTGACTTCTTTCATTTCCCCACAGCTTCTTCATCCTGTAAGGAATCATAAAAAGTAAATAATGGAAAATTTTATTCCAAACCTATATATAAGATTACACCAAATCGATATAAGACAGTTTTCTGAATGTTGCCTGTGCTCATACTATACAATGAATGCACGATTCCAGGAGTGCTGCAAAGACTATACGCTACCAGTTATGCATGAGTAACCTCCTTTTCCACTGAAAATAATGTATGCAAAGTGCAATAACAGGAAAACTGCTGTTTGCGATAAAAGAGGAAATTCAGCAGTGAGATGCCAATGGTTTGTCATTTGATCTAACCTTCACACTACAGTTACTTTGTTTTTCATGTCTCAGTTGCTGTTTAAGTCGTAATGGCTGGCTAAAAGCTGTTTAAGGGGGAGAGAAAAGCCAACCATTAAAACAGCATTTTGAGGAACAGAGGGGGAGGGTGGTTTATGACCTGCGTCAGAATCTGCTGTGTGGAAGGAATCTTTCATCACAAAAGATATGTGGATATTTAGTGAATATTCAGTTGTTGTGTGCCTAACCAGCTAAGCACAGCTAACTGTGACTTCTTGTTGCTCCTTTGATTGAAAAAAGTGAATATTAATTATGCCTTTTCCTGAAATGTTCCTCATTCTATTCACCATGTGACCTATTCATCATACAAATTTGGTGTTGAATATTTCCACATTTGACTATTACATGCAGGATAAAGACTAGGGGTTTGAGATTGTTTATGCGGAGAGTTGGATTTACACAGTAGTTTTTCAGTCCTTCCTTTGTTTAGGTTGTCACTCAGGCAAGGAATTGCCAAAATGGTTTCTATTCATGTCCTGTTTGCCAAATTGCATGGTATCTGTGGGTTGGTAGCTGTTGTCTAAGCATGTGTACATCCCATGCCTGCACCCATTTTCTGTAGAATTAATGGTTTGAGGTTTTTTTAAGATATAAGTAGCTCTCTCCGAGTGCTTTACGCTACTGCAGAGATGTCCAGGAAAACTCCTCTACATCTGCCTTGAATTGATGCAAAGCAGTTTAAGTGTGAACCTCAATTTTCCTCTCACCATAGCTGAGAAAATCTTTCACACATAAAGTGGTGCCACAGGGACCTTCTTCTGTAGAGCAGAACAGCAGAATGAGTCTTCAGTACAACATTTTGTGAAAGTCAGCCTTCAAGAACAGAAGTATTTACTCTCAAATTTAGCATGAATTTCACAGTGGCTTTAAATCCTTTGCAGGCCTCACCAGTTAAGAAATAACACGTCAGCATGACCTAACTGAGTCAGCACAAATTAACTAAGAAAGCAGTGAACAATTTGTAAAACAGAGCTACTGCCTAGAGCTTCCCTATCTGGCTGTCCGGAGCATCCCTGTATGAACTAACCCATATGCTACTGCTTTTTGTTGTAATGTACTACAGTCCTGCTTCTCTGACTGGGTTAGGTGAAGAATGGGTTGTACACCCTAAAGGTTTATAAACCCTGTAACTCTCCTACAGCTATAGGAACACACTGCTTCTGCTCTGACCTCAGCTACATTGAATTCCTGTTATTTCTGTGACCATAGGATGGTAGAAAATCTCTGTCTTTGAAATTTAAAATCAGTCTGCATTTTATAAAGGTCGAGTTTTACAGCTTTCCTCAAGTAAACCCTCCTGACAAAGTTTAATGAACTTTTAGACTGAAGACTATGGACCGTAAGTCTCCTATTGGCTTCTCCTAATGATTACAGTTTTGTACGAATAAATTAATGGCTGTGTAAGAATCTGAATGCAAGCTGTAAAATAACAATTTATCTGTCTTGTCTTCCCAAAAAGTTATGCCATGATTCAGAACAATTCCATCTTAAGGAAATTCCAGTTTCTAACAGGAAATATGGATGCAGTTTTACATCTCTTAACACAACTGTGTGGTGAAAACCTGTGACACCTCCATTCTGTATTATTTCACCTTTTGTGTCCAGTTGTCTGCAAATGGTCAGTTATTTAAAATAAAAGGAAAACACTTTCCATCGTCACGGTCTCACTAATCTTCCCTGCTTACTGACAGTTTGGTTTTGGATAGCTAGGGAAAAGGGTTGCAGTTCTGCTGCTTTGCCTTTCCTACATCTCTTCTTTTTTTTAGTAAGAGAGGAGGCTAAATCTAACCTAGCGTTCATGAAACACTCATAGAGCCCAAAGGGAATTACATACCTCCAGAAAAGCATCAGTGGCATTGGATTCTCTGGGATTCTGACAAATGGGATTGTCTTCTAACATGCAGTGTGCTTCCTTCCTGAGTGATCCTTAAGCCAGAGTTGTCAGTCAGAATATTTCAGCCCCAGTGGGAAAACCTGATTTCCCACCCCTAATGCAGTGCTATCCAGCAACCCTGAAAATTTCCATTCACTGAACAGCAGCAAAGCTCCATTATTTTCCTCTTTGTTCTTGTTATAAAAATGTAGCTCACATATGGCATGGGAGGGAAATGCTACAGAGTGCATTTAGAGGACATATACTGTTGAATTAGAATTGCCACTAAAAGTACATTTTAAAAGTCACTGAAAACAGAGTAAACCTCTATCAACTAATGCATTAGATGCTGATCTGGTTTGCTTCAGACACAAGCATTGTAATAGTCACAAGTGCAGATAAAATATTCTTTGCTTATCTTAATATTTTGTCTCTGTAACCACAATTACCACGGTGTTTTTTCTGATCTGTATTAGCACCAGCATCTGGCCTCTGCCCTTGACTACCAATATTCTTCAAGTGCTATAGGTAAGCCATAGTTTTCTAAGGTTTCTTTTGTCAGCTCCATCTTCCTGTGTGGGTTGCTATTTGGTATACACAACCAAGCAGATACTAACTTTACTTTCAATGAGACATTGTTCTAGTTCCTGCCCTTGCTACACAGTCATGAAGTTGCAACTGGACTGCTACTGTTGAAAAGACCAGCATCTGAACTCATTTTTGTTTTTGTTTTGTTTTGTTTTAAATTTGATTCTAAAGGTTAGGAAATATTTTCAAAAAGTCATTTGTATGTAAAATGAACTGCTGATACTTTGTAGGATACCCCATAGGGCTGTTATTTCTGTGGATGAGAAATTCATAGGTTATCCCTCTGAGCAGCAAAGTAGAATGAGAACAAAAATGCACTGCTAAAAATGTGAAGTCCTTTAAATACCCAAACATCCCAGCTGTGTGTCTAGACAGTCTGTTCCAAAGATTTTAAATACAAAACAAAGCTTTCTTTGGCTAAGGGGTTGTCCTTGAATATGAAACAGACATGGTTTTGCTTTTGACATTGACCTGCTGTACCTGAAATATATGTTGCATTCAACACAAAGAATTGTTTGACTTTGGTCAGAGATGACAGATGGAAAATTTCTCTTTGCACATTTTTATTTCATGTACCGCTCTTTGATTTTTTTTTTCTTTAAGGCTCCCTTGCTAATGTTTGGAGTGATGGAAGTCTTCACTTCATATGACCAAAGGCATAAACTATCTGTTTTTCTCTTTTCCTGATGCAGTTTCTGAGGAACGACAGGTATCTTTCAAGTCTGTGTGAAGGCCAAACAATTCTTGGACCCACAAAGCTCATTCCTCCCTCATGTTGTAAATTGCTCCCAGTTATTCTGAAGACTGAATCTGGACAAAAGAAAAAGTCACCCTGCCCTACTGAGTACTGCTTGAAGTGATGCCTTAGCTGTAGCAATTCACCCTCAAAATCAACTGGAGAGTCAGAAACTATCTCTAATGATGTGCCCTTTGCTCTTCTGGAAGTCAAGTTTCATACATTCAGAGAGGTGCTACAGGAAAAGTATGGTGCACTCCTCTTTCTGGGTATGCTCCCATGCTTGTTCACTCCATGACCAACTCGTGAGGCTGAGTCTCTCTCCAACGTGCCTGTTGCAACTATTAAGTTCAGGGAACGGAGGAAGCAAGAAAAACCTATGACCACAGAGCAGTCCTGTAAAAGGCAGTCTGCCATTGGTAAGATGATCTGGCTAAGCAAAACAAGCCACCAGCACAGGGGTTGGATCTGAGAACATTCTGGTGCCTCTTCCAAAGGTGTCTGTCATGCACTGATCATTAATTTTAAAAGACCCCTGAAAGACTTAGTGCCATTACATGTCCAGTCTTGAAATATTTTAACTCTCTTTGGAAAATGGGGAAAAAGCAGCACCCCATCAGCTGACAGGTGCTCAGAGCAAGAAGAGCCTGAGGAAGAGAGAGTGGCTTCTCTTCACTTTCTCGACCACTTTGCTCCAATCAGTACAAAAGGAGCGGGAAACTGGAGGATGTCAGGCTTCAACTGAATAACTGTGGGTAAGATCATGTGCTTAAACCTACTAAAAGAAATGTCAGTTTAGAGGACAAGAGGGTGGCTGACAGTAGTGACTGACACTGTCTCAGGTGCCTTGACCTGTGTTCTCATCTAGGTTGATGTGATGGGTGCACTCAACCCCTTAACCAGACTAGCAGTAGTTTGGTACAGGCTCTGAAGGAGGTAAAGGCCTGAGCTGTAGCTGTAGAACTCCTCTAGTTTCAGTCTCTCTGAAAATGCACAAAGGGGCAGAGTGACACAGTGAGCATCAATGCACGTGAGTGTGGAACACCGATCATGCACATGAAAAGCAGGCTGCTTTTCCAAGACTCATTTGTCAAACAAAGGGAGTTGTGGGTGCAAGGACCCTTGTGCATACCTTTTCCATTGCATGTAATTTGACAAGAAGCCAATTACTTTATCCCATAAATACAACAGCCTAAGAGAGCCTTCTTTAAGGTCTCCCTGCTAGGCAGCGTGGCTGCACGGCAGTGATCTCCCCTTGAGCTGGGATGCCTCTCAAGGTTGCTCCTCGAAGCAAAAGAGACTTTTTACCTATAGCAGATCTTTGGAGGAGCTCAGTTCAAGCTCTCCCCGAATTGCAGTTGAACTGTACACCAGGTAACTATCCCCTTGAGCAGGGATGCCTTTCAAGGTTTGAGATTCTTTTCCTGAGAATAAGAAATTCTTCCTTGCCCAAGGCGGAGAGATCCGTTACTTGCTACAGATCCTTAGTAAGTGACTGATAGTATGCTGAATTAATGCTGATGAAACATTACTAACCAATGTAGTTACTTAATGTTAATTATTTGAATTTAGTACAAATAATGCCATTAGAAATAAACTGTTGACCCAGTCTAGAACTAAGTCCGGATCCATCTGCACCTAGACTCTCTGAGAAGGGGTTTAGAGAGCAAGGGGGTCCACTCTAAACCTCATGACTCAACATGAGGTTTTCTTACCCTTTGCATTTCTAACCTTAGACATAAACCACAGACCAAATCTGAGACTAAGAGTGGACTCCGCCACACTTAGGCTCTGTAGCAAGAGGGTCCATTCTAAACCTTGTGACTCAACAGGATGGTGTCCATTACCCTCTTACATCTCTGGTCTTCGTGTAAATCATTCTAGATTGACTCCAACTCAATTTTCCTTTTTATGTTTCTTCCATACAGTAAGTAATAGAGTGAACCCTGCAACTGAACTTTGTTAAGTCGCACCTTTACAAATTCCTGTTAAAATCACTTTTACTAATACCTTTGATGGTGATTCTTTAAGCTACCTAAACCACCAATTTCCACGACAAATTGGTAGGATCCTAAATCAGGTTCTGCGACAAACTGGTGCAGTCAGTAGAATCTTAAATAAGCATCCATAACAGTTGAGCACTATCTTCTGGAGAAAACTGAGAAATTGAGGCATCTAGGTGCATGACTGGGCTTTGAGAAAGGGCACACCTCAAATACTAAAAATGCATGTGCCCCTCTTGATCCCAGCCTTCTTGATGTAAAGACAGGAACTCAAAGGACAACAATCTTCAAAAACTGATATTCCCATACAGTTCCCACAAGAATTCCTGGATTATAGTCACTCACAAAACATAAAATCCTTGTTGGGGCATCAGGTGGAAAATATTCCTGGATCCCAAAACAACACTTTGCCCTGTAAATCCACCTTCAATGACTCTTTTGTTGGGTGAAGGATCAGTTCTGCCTTATTTTGGTTTTCTTCTTTCTATTCTTTCACTACAGCCAAGGCTGCAGCCACCACTGCTGGAGAGGAGACCGATAGAGGACTGGTACACATTAGAGGCAACGGTGGTCTCAGCCTGCACAGGGTGTCTGGGTGAGAGCTGAAAGGGATGTCCAGCATGCCTGATGGGCTTGGTCTTGGCAGACTAGGATTACCTGAGGATAGGCTTTTTTAAAAGAATCTGGAGTAGCAGAAGCCTGGAAAAGTAAGCTGCTGCTCAAAATCTGGCCTACAAAGAAACACCTTGTGAAATGAATGGTAAGAACAGAGGGCACGTGCTGCACCATGGGTATTATGGACAGAGAAAATAGGTGCGAGACTGCCCATGCTGGTTCTGCTCCAGCTTAAAACAAGAACTAGCTCAGGGTCTGTTCTGGCGTATAACACCTCGGCAAATTCTCAGCTACCCGCATTGTGTTTGATGGCTTTAAATCCCTTTTTTACAGTATTTTAAATGACTGAAGTGTTTTCTTCATGGACAAATAACAAAATTTACTGCAAAAGCCCCTGTTCTGCTTAGGCAGTTGTGCGTTAAAGACTTCATAAATCTTTTTTAGGTTCACATATAAAACTTATGGAAGGAGAGATGCCTTAGCTCTTAACAGTTAAGGTGTCATTACAATAAATGTATATGGCAAGGTACGGAAGAAAATTTTATGATAATTTGTTCTTGCAGGTTTCCCTAATTAATCATTCATGTATTCAGCCCTACCTCTCGCCTACTTGGACATTTCCCCAAAATGACTCTCAATTTCCAGACCACTCAATAGTATCCAACAGCTACTGTTTTGAATACCATTTTGAGTAGATGTGTCTTTTAAACCCATAGGTCCAAGAGAAGCTAGATTAACCCCTGTGAAAAGGCTGGTCCTCTAGCAAATAGCTGTTCGTCTGACATCTGGGAGGTCAGAAACTGCAATTTATTTCTTTGAGGAAAATGAAAGTTTAACTTCTTATTGGGAACTATGTCACCTACTGCAAGCTGTGGAAGAGCCCATATGAATTTTCTCACATTATGGCATAGTAATGACTAGAAAATAAATTTTAAATCATCTTTTTAAAACACTTTACACATGTTAGTTACAGTTTTTCTTTCTCTCTGAGCCCTGCTCTGTGAGGTTAATGCCAAGAGCACTGTTTTAAGGCAGAATACAAGATATAGCTAAAATTTGGTGACAGGTTTGGGAAGACTCTTTTTTCTGCTGTATGTCACCTGTGCAGAATGTTTGTTGGTTGTGATCAACTTTCTGTCACCATTTGATAAAGACAACTTCAGTAAGGGTAGTTAGCACCCAAGTATTTTACAGTCATGGAACTGTGACTTTGAAAAAAAAAAAATAGTCATTTGGCCAAGGAAAGCTGTGAAGTTTTAGGGGCTGGGAGAAGATGGGTGTTTCTCCTCTCACTAACTATCCAGATAATCTCAGCTCACAGAACATAGCTGGGGATTGCTTCTGGCAGACTGGATTCCCCCAAAACTTCACAGGCCGCTGGCTCTTATAACCCAGTGTATGAGTTCACCTCCCTCACTGCTCCCTCTGGACCCTTCAAAATGCACTGACTGCTTGTGGTGCTACCCTCTTCTGCCTTGCACCCCTGCTTTGCTGACAAGAGGAAAGGTACCACATAGACATGAAATGAAGCTGCTAGATTACACAATAAAAGCTTGCCTGTCCATCCCCAAAGGAATACAGAGAGACATTGGCAGGAGGGGGAGCCCACATATCACCCTGTCCTGGCTGCTCCTAAACTCCTCACAGGAGTCACCAGCTCATCACAGGCCCATCTGCACAAGCACAGGGTCATGGGACCCATGACGGTGATGCTAGCGACTGGAGCAGTGTGGTGTGTGAGTGAGCGAGTGAGCACTAGCAAGGATCAAGGCAGACAAACCAGCGAGCAGGCAAGGTGGCCTGGGAGTGAGTGGGTGATTGGGTCCTCACAGGACACCTATGGGGGTGAGAGCATCTGCATGCCCCTAGAAGCAAGAGTGCAGTGTGGTTGGCTGTGGGACCAGGGCAGTCCCAGCTGGCTCTGAGTGTGCGCGGGCATGTGCACACAATAGTCTGTAACAGCTGCCAGAGTGGGGCTGTGGTCTTGGGGTCCATGTGTCCAGATGCCAGCAACTGGAGGGTCTGGGATCCAGCCTCAGCTACTGGGCAGACTCAAGAGTCTGAGTGCAGCTGCTGGGAAGGGGATCCACTTTGTATATATATGTGTGCACATATATGTATAAATAGATACATGTATACCTATACATTTCTCTTAGTGAACCTCCATAGTACTCAGAGAGTTGAACAGAAGAGGGAATGTCAGTCTGCAATCTGTGTGGCTCATCATGTACATGCATGTGCTGTATAGGTGCAATCTGTGTACATATGCCTACTGTGAATACATCTTTTGCCATGCTGTTGGTTTAACCTGGGGACATGGAGCTGCAGCAGCCTCATCTTCGGTCTGACAAATCTAGTGTGACAAATTTTGCTCTAACAGATGTCACCGTTGTGGGATCCATATTCATATCTACTTCTACCTTGCTGGCAGTGTTATCACTTACAACCAGTATGATGTTTTAATAATTAAAAGAAACCCGTATGCATTCTAGGCTATGGTATTCAATAAGACACAAAGTGCATATGCATCCATGCACGCATGCCATCAAACACTTTGGTAACAGCTAACAATGTTGAATGTTTCAAACTTCAAATATTCTACTTGATTTGATTTTTAAATACTAAGTATATCTTGAAGGACTAGTCCTTGGTGAAAATACAGAAGAACTGCAAGTCTGTAACTCTTCTTGAAAATACAAGTCTTTTACAAATACTACGTACAGTAAGGTAGAGAGAAAGAATGAAATAACATGTACAATCATATTATTTGATTGACTTGTATGTTTTCATGAATTTCACATGGCTAAAACACCTCTGTGAACAACAAAGTTACCTGAATGTAGCTCCAATGTATTTTCTTTTTCCTGATTACTCCGCCATTTTCCCAATAAATCCAGAGTGATGAATGAGCTTGTCAATATATGTGAAAGATAGTTATTTGCTAAAGAATTTTTAAAATAATGTTGGTTTAGAAAATGTTGCACACAGCCGCAAGGTTCAACTGAAATTGCTTTGACAGTTACTGTAAGAAATTCTAGTACGAAATTATTTCTTGCTCTGTCTCACCATCTTCATTATGCCCTTAAAACATGGCCATTTAAAGTGTTTTTGCAACTTTCTTTGTGCATTTGCATGGGTATAGAGATATTAAAGAACAGTTGAATACACCAAGTATAGTTTACCCTCACATATTCATGAGTGATTTCTTTGATACAAAGTCACAGAGTAGCTCTTACCTATAACTTCAGAAATTCCGTGCAAGTCAGAACTACTACTTAGGTACGGGATTTCAACGGTAATCACAGCTAAATGGGTCACCACCACTCCAGCTCCTTCCAGGCAGCAAAACTCAAAATATGGAACACTTTTTCTACCCTGCCTTTGAGGAGTTTCAGGAAGAATATGATCTAGCTGGTATTTAGCATTTTCATTTAAAAAAAAATACATTTGTCTTGCTCAAACTTTTAGTAGGAAGAGACAGATATTTGAGTGCAGCTTCACAAGCTTGTCACCACACCTGTATTTCAAGTAGATAAGCTGCATCTGGAGGACATCAAAGTAATCAGCTCATGAAAGCCAGTCTTTGCAGGGCAGGTCTGCAGGCAGTTTAGGTGAGCAGAGTTTTGAGCCTGGCCTACTCAGTTCAAAAGTTACTAGGAGGTAAGCTGGGGAGGAGAGAAGGAGGATTCACACAGATCATGTATCTCTCTTTTTTTGCAATTCCCAGATGAATCAGATGATTTCTGGTATCCCTTGGGAAGGGATTGGAGAGTAACACTAACCCCTTCCTCTGCATCCAGTTTTGGTTGGTGTGTGTGACTCCTCTCCAGTTGTTTGTGTCAATCATCATCTGTGTCTCCAAGTCAAGTCTGCTTTGATACATTTCTGAATTTTGAGGAAGATATCCTTCTTCAGTTAAGGGCAATTCTACTTACCTCATCCATGAATTACACAACATTCTCTTTCAAATCTGGGCCATGAGCCTGAATATCCAAATATTTAAACATTGCACAAACTCTAGTTCAATTGAAAGGAGATGTCAGTAGATAGCAACAGCACTTCTTTATCAACATCAAGCAGTTTATTTTTCAAATGTTATGATTTTTTTGTTGTTGTTGTTGTAAAGTCTTTGCAAAGTGGGCACACCTACATAAACAAATCAAATTACTGAAGTAGCTCTTTGGAGGTAAGAATTTGCTTCGTATCTCTGCTTAGAGCACTGCAAAACACACTTGAATGCCCAGCTGATATAATCCAAGCAGCTCCTCTGCTGGTGGTGCCAGGGTTGAAACCACACAACACACTACCTAGCATACCCTCCCTACAAAGAAGACACAACATGGTCCAGCAGCTAGCTCTTGCCTCACACACAGTGCGCTCCTAAAACATTTAAGCGAGGGTGAATTTCATCACAGCTCCTGGCATATACAGGATTGCAACAAGTTAGACATTAGTTGTTTCCTTTTCACAGCATCAAATAAAATGAAAAATTAGAAACGAAAATGAAAATCACATGGTGCAGTTTTTAGGGCATCCGTAATATTCTTTTAGTAGACAGATTTGTAGATACACATACGCAATGTTGATACCCTTTTTGTGAATAAGAACAACACTAATCAGTTCGTGAAAGAAGTTAGTTAATTATTTATATGTCCTTGAGTTACCAATTTATTTATGGAAATTAGCATCATCCCAAATATTAAGCAAAATATTTTTTCTGCTAAGAGAATGACATGCTTTTGTTTCTTCTGTCTTACTGATTGCCTGTGAACTTCAACTTTTGATGAATATCTACAACCACTTATCACTTTGGTGATGCAATCACTGATGAGAAGAAAACTTTCTCATGCAAAAGAAACTGAATCACCGAACTCAGCTAAATTTTCTAATACAGAATTGAAAAATTTGAAATAGCAGAACAGCCATTTTTCTAGAACTATTTATAGATACTCATAGGTAAACGTTCAGATTTCATTACATTAAATGTAAAACAATACTCCTTTTAGATGCGTAGTCTCCTACTGGATTAGTTCCATTTTATTCAGTTAATGTTGAGGATTTGTCTCCCTATATAAAATATGAGATTGTTATTTGTTACAGAGATTCAAACATTTTCATTTTCTGACAGATACGGATTTAAAAGTGCACCTTAAGTATTACCCTAATGTACTCTGAAACTTCCAAAAGTTTGCAAACGCTTCCACCTGTTGCACTTCCTGAAGTTTGTGTCCAAAAAGCCTCTGTGATATAGTTTGAGTAATGTCTGAACAGATGGATTTTCAGCTCCATAGCAATAGCTGGAAATCTGAGGCAGAGTAGGGCAGGGATATATTATTGTTTTCCCTTTATCAGCCTTAGTAACACCATCTGGCTTTCAATTACGGAACTGCAACAAAGCCCATTTTCTCTTTATCACCATCTGGTACCTCACAGCCAAGCAACAGAGTCACACAACAAATTTAACTGAAGGTTTAAAGAATTTCGTCCATGCAACTTGTAAGGTAAACAGAAGCTGAAGGGCTGAATATGAGGTACTAAATTAAGCAGTCTAAGGATACAGGCACTGGAACTTGATCAGCTGCACCTTCAGAGAAGAGAGACTGTTTTGGCCTGTCTCAACCAGCAACCTCCCAGGTGATTTCTGGGACCAGGCAGTGTCTGGATGTGGCCAGCTTTGTTTAGAGACTGTGTGAGCTACATAGCAGGAGTGTGACCAGAACATTTTAGCTGCCATCTAGACCTCAGAATGGCCCCCAAGACCATTTAACTCACTAGCACAGGAGTCCTGCTGTTTGGGAAAAGTGAAGCTATTGCTCCTACCCATCCGAAACATGAGGAGAAGACACCAGATTGTGACTTTGTCTACCAAGTGACGCAAGCCTTTGGCTTTCTGCTGTCTGCAGTTGTTGTACATGGGATTATTATGTCATGCACTGAAGTTCTTGGAATATTTCCATCTCTGTGTGAAGAATCTTGATGACAGCAGAAATGGTTCTGGGTTAAGGAAACTGTTCTGAATGCATGACACTTTTGTTAAAATGAATAGCCCAAATAATACTCAATGAAATACTGACAAAATACAGATGCTCAGTTGAATGTAAGTTAGTTTCAGGTATCACTGAAAATAAATTGTGTATATTCATTACAGCATTTGCAAATTCTTGCTATAAGCCCTTCTATCTACCATATGATAAATAAACTTGGACTCGGGTATTTATTGGCTGCCATCATACCCAAGACTTTCACAGTCACAAGGCACATTCTGTTAGTTTACATTCACAACATACTTTCTTGCATGTAGCTCATATTCTTCAGATTGCATGCCTACTGTAATTAAAAGTACTGATAGATTAACTAACAACTATACCAAGGATTAGAAAGAACCCAACAGAAGATGTTGAACAAATGATGTCATAGATTTTTTTATTCCTTGTCTGTGAACAAAATTACTGCTCTTCCTGCTTCACGTGTTTGACCACTACTAGAACTTTGGTAAAATTAGTCTTAAATAATGTTTTATGATTTAGAGCAGCTTTTGATCAGCAATGATACCTATATCCTGTTCCTTAGAAGAGTATCAATGTTCTCTAGCTGGCCTTTGAAATCACTGAGACAAAATGCTAATTTTAAAAATGTAGGTTGGGTTCACCTGTGAAATACTCCTATTTTACACTGGTAAATTACACTCTTAATGCCGTTGACATCATACTTTTCATAGCAGTTGAAGTAAAGCAACAGTGAATAAGATCCAGAAAACATTATTTTAAGAAAATTATAAGCTAGTTTTCTTTCAGATAGGTTTCATATGATTGTGATTTAAGAACCGTTCAGTGCTTTTCTCAAAGTCTTTCTACCTCAAGCATTTGTGTAATCCTCAAATAAAATGGAAGTACATAATTCCCCTTTAGGTCCATCATCTGTAATTTAAGCAGGTGAACAGGAATATATCATAACTTTACTTTCTTGATTTGAGAGTTTACATTTGCCTTGGCCCTGCCTCTGGACAAATAAAGACAATGTGGGTAATTAAGCACAAAAGACAATGTATCATTTATGTGCAGACAGAGATGTATGTAATCCTGGACTTTATGACTTTGAAAAAAGAAAAAAAAATGCTTATCTTCCAGCTTTTGGGAACTGGATGTTTAGTAAATCAGCAGTAGTTTTATTTTGCTAGCCTTCCAACAGGTATTTGAGAGAAACTGCTTCTCCTCCTGAACTATTTGGTGTCCTCTGAAAAATTAAAATAAAATTTCTCATTTGCAGTTTCTAAAGACATGACTCACGCTTGCTAAATATTGTTTAATTAAATGGGAACACCTCACAGTGATTAGAAGTGTAATATGGTGAAACACTCATCTCTGTGATGAAAAAGCAGAACGGAGTATTTATTGGGTCTGAACTAAATACTGATACATACACATATACTTTATGAAACCTCCTTTCTCACTGAGTGATGGCTGGGGACAGGGGGTTGCCTACCACACTGAAAACTGGTATGGCTAGGAAGAACTCAGGGATTCCTGATGGGGAATTACCGCAGCATGCACAAAAACTATGCAGAACTGCAGAACAGTATTACTTTGGTAAGCATCATGATCTGAACGCACAGATATGCGCCCATGTCAATTCTCACGCAGCATGTCTCATGCAACTACATTGTAAATTGTCTCTGTCTTGTCACAAAACTGCAGGTCTTGCACATGCAGCAATTGTACCTCGGGCACAGGTTCTTTTCTTGTTCAGTGAACTAATTCTGTCACATGTGGTACAGACGACAACAGTCCCACCTCCACCAGCTCTGACAGGCAATGCACCCTGTTCACAACTAGGAGAGCTATGCAACACCAATGTGCCCTTGGATTTAGGGGCTTTAACCACTGCTGACAGGTTTCACTCTACATGCGTAGAAACTGCAAGTATGGGCTTCAAATGAATGAACTGGGGTCTCATTTAAATCCACTGACCAACTTTTAACTCAACAGAACGTCTGTTAATTCCATTCAAAACGTTTCTTGAACAGTCAAATAGAGAGGGTGCATATGTAAAAGCAGCTGGACAAAGAAGGTGATGGATGCTGATTAAAAATGGTGGCAATGTAAAAAGTATGACATGGAAAAACAATCTTTGATTTCCAATTTCTTTTTTGAGTTATCTACAAGGATAGGAATAATTCTATATAAGCAATCTTATATTTTCAAAACATTATTTTCACAAGAAATAGTAAATGATTATATGAGCAGCATATATTGAATATATTAAAAATATTAAAAATATATTTTTAAAATGTTTAAAATCAAAATTTTGAGTTCTTCTAGTGTTAAAAGTACTTTTTGGAAACTATAACCATATGCTGATATTCGTATGCAGGTGCTAAACAATTTTTTTCTTATTTTTCTTTCTGTTCGTAGATAGAGGCACTCTTAATGATAAGGTCCAAATTATGATTCCGCCTACGATTTCATTCTGCCTATATGACAAATAATATGCTAAAAACTGGGGCAAAGAAAATATAAGAACACCACAGTGAGCCTAATTCTTCAGAGATTAATAAGGCTAAGCATTTTTATAAATCCAAAAATACTTATTGTAGCCACTCAAAACAACAGGAAAAGCATTTTAAAAGTTTGAATTCTTGCTACAGAAGCCTCAGAGTGCTAGAACGGTGATTGGAGGAAATGATTACAAGACAATTAAATACAGCAGAAGTATTTTTGATACATTCAATAATTCAAAGATAACTTCATTTGTTTTGAAGAAGCACTGTAATCTTACAATACAGTTAAAGGTAAATGCATAATCATTCTTGTTTCTATAGGAACTGCATTTTCAGAGCTAATAGCAGGTTGTGATCTTCTTTTTCCTTCCTCTTCCAGAACTTCTGGCAAAAAGGAAGTACAGCACCCTTTCAAATTAAGGAGCTAATGGGCTCTTTTAAAATCTTTTAGAATGTGTTATGCGCATAATTCCCCAGAGCAAAGAGACTCTCATCAGATTAGATTTTTATATGGAGACCTGACTGAATGGCTAGCAGTATAGAAACATTTGGCTTCTTGTTGTGCACTCTTGTTACAGCTCTTACCGAAAGCCAAATACACCTACAACTGAAAGGAAACGGCAAGCTTCTAAAGCTGCAGTCAGGTTTGGCATCCTGCTCCGGCACTGAATTGGTCATCACAACTGAGATTTGACTGACATGATGCAGGAGAGTTAAGGTTTTCTATTGCTTGGTCGTTTGAAGTTCTCTTTGGTGACCTGCTTTCCTCCAGTTTCAGTCTCTAAATTAAGGCAAAGTTTAAGAGATATTTTTCCAATTTCACTTTTAGCATCTTTTTACTTCAAAAACAACCCCTACGGGTACAGTGATAGTCTTAGTATTTTCCTGTTTCTATTTTTAGTCTGTAGTAATTTAGTCTCTATATAGCTATCCTGCTTTATCTTTCACTTAGAGAACACTCACGAGGTGGCAGTATCCAGGAGACTCCCATTTATCTTCTTGTCAGTACACTTCTTGGAGAAGATGGAGTACTTTATCTTGCTGTTTATAAACCTTCAGAAAAGTTACACTTAACTGGCAAATTTTAGATACTTCTATATGCAGTATGAAATTTCCACTGGCTATGAAAACATGAGACTAAGTTCCTCAGAACAGTGATCTCTCTGTGTTACTAGTGCTCGACAGAAACCACAGCAATGTTTTCTGAATTTTTAACTAACTACAGCTCTACAGCCGAGTTCCAGAAGTAACCAACAGCTTTCAGTACCCAATTTGAGACCACTTGTAGGAACCCTGCACAATGTGGTCAGCACTTTCTAAAAATGGGTTCATTTGAAAAAGTAAACGAACGAATTGCTTTTGAATCCATACAGTAGGTTTACAATGCAGAGTTTATTTTAGAAAAAGTTTTACCAGGTATCATTTATTGCTGGTTCTTCTCCAGGCTCTGCAGAAACTCATTTTATTATGAGTTTTTCCTTCCTAAAGTTTCAATTTGAAGATATTCCATACAGCACAGTATAAGCCATAGTTCTCTTGCGTAGATAAGCTGTATGGCATGTGATTCTGGATTAACAGTTCTTCCTTTTATTGATTAGCGCATTACATGTATTACAGCACCACCAGACACAGTGCCAAGGCCAAGATACTGCTCTTTAGCTTCATATTTATTAGTGGCTAAGGGTAGCTAGCTGCTCTTCTTTGGTATGATCATCCTTATTCGAGTGGCTTATGCCAGAGGTGAAGACAAAATAAAGCAGGAAATCTTGATAGCCCCGATATGAATACAGAAGCTGACTACACAAGTTGAAGGAAAAAGCCTCTGCTTTAAAGAAAAGAGTTTTCTTATCTCAGAAGTATGGCTAACAGGGCTGCTGCTTGGGATGCTTCTTGAAAAAAAACATTGGTAGCAAAAACCCAAAGAACTGTGTTTCATTCCTGTTAGTTCCTTTATTCTAAGTCTTCCATTGTCAACAAAACTTGTGCCTGGGTTTTGAAGAATGTGGTTATATGCAGTTTCATTTACCTGCTACCCTGCTATGTTAGCAAAAAACAATGCAAACTGTGTATATGCGCATGATTGTACATGTGCGAAAGCGAGTGCCAAAAATGAGTAACTCAACGGTTATTCAATTATTTGTAATGTTCACATCAGTGCTTCTCTTCATATGAGACATTTCTTAAGTGTGCCGATTTTTCATGACTTTTATAACATGTAGGTTTCTGAGGACTGCAGTCTCCAGACAGGTTTGTACAGACAGTGATGTGATTTGCTGCTGGTAGGAAAAAAAAAAAAATCATTAAACGACATATAAGATCATTCTCAGAATCGTCTTAGGGAACTGTCATTGCTGCTCCTGAACTACTCAATATGAACCTGACACTCCACATCCCCCATTAAAAAAACCCGTTACACGCAACTATTTCAAAGCGTGCAAAAGACAGAAAGTGGGGTACGGAGCTCCAAAAACCACACGACACTGACTTTTGCAAATAAAGGGAGGAATCACGCAGCAAAAGCTCTTCCAGCTGCACACACAAGCCAAGCTGCTGGCGAAGAGCGAAGAGGCCGGAGATGCCCTCGCCCCGCCGATGCGGCCAGTGTCCTCTCCACAGCACGGTCTTGGGGAGGCCTGCGACGCGGCCACCTGCGGAACACAAGGCCGAGAGCGACCGTCACTGCGCCGCTGCCTTCGCACCCCTCGCACGCGTCCTGTCGGCCCCGTGCCCTTC
>NW_010110793.1:0-16286 GCF_000699245.1 Pterocles gutturalis
CCAAAGGGGCGGTAGCGCCAGGTCTGTGATGAGGGATGCAGTCCTAGTGCTTCCCCGGCAGCCCTGTGGGTGTTGTCAGCTGCAGGTGTCTGACAGCCCGCAGTGCTGGGCTGTGCCGCGCTCTGGGGAGTCGGAAGGTACCGGCTCCCTTGCAGGAGCCCCCAGCCTGGCCCTATCCAAGGCCAACAGAAGGTTGTTTAGAAAGTAGGAATGACCGCAGGGCTGCGTTTCCCAGGGTTTTCGGGTGAAGGCCAGTTTTTGGTAGAAATATACAACTCACGGGCCGAAGGCTGAAAGGCACTGCTTGGCGTGCTTTGGGAGAAGCCTCCGGAGGCCGTTTCGTGAGGCATACTCCTCCGACTCGTTTGGTGTTTGTAAGAACGAGGCTGTCCCGGGTCACGCTGGCACAGAAATTGAAAGCAGCTTTCAATGAGCGGTGACTGGAGCACGCCAGTTCCTAACCCAGGCTACGCATCATGCAGGGTACCCAAATTACACACTCAGTAGTTGAACTGAAAATGTTAAGGGTCTGTGTAACTGCCCGTACATCCAGTTTCCTGTTTTTGTTTATATGAAATATCCTTGATTACCAGAAGATCAGTGATTGAGCCCAGGAAGGTGTTTATTCTCCAAACTGGGTGTCATTATTGTCTTCCAGTAATCTGAATAAGATAATTATTTATCAACATAGGAGAAAGTGAAGTCAGAAGCTAATTAAACTTGCAAAGTGCTTATGAGATCGTAGGAGTCATTGAAAAGACATACTGTTTACAGAAATAAGAGCTTTGTGATTGTTTCTGCCTTAAATGGTGAAAAGAAGCAATATTTACATAATTTGTTTTACCCTATGTAGGCATCAAACTCACAGGTCTGAATTGCTTTCCCTTTCTTTTCCTTTTCCCACATTCCCTTGGTGACGTGGAAACAATTTTCTAACTTTGGTTCTTGCACTGCACTTCAGAGGCTATCATCTATTGCAGATGGCGGAAAATCTCCTCTAAAATGTTATATACTATTATTCTGTGTCCTAGAACAAAGTAGGAAAAAAGGTTGAAGAGAGGTTTTCTTCTTTCAAAAGCAGATGAGTGGTTATGGGAGTACTGGGAGAAAATGTCTAGTCTTGCATAATATGCAAAAAGATTTCTGGCAAGTGCTCACTGGTAGCCAGTAAAAAGTAGAGGAAGCTATGATTGGAGAGATTCCTGTGTCATCACATCTCTTCTTTCCCTTGCTATGGCAGTGAGGATAGATCTGGGCATAGAACTATGAGCTTGCTGCAGTGCCTTTCAAATAAACTTGTGTTAGCTGGGAAAATACAGTCACAGAACTGCGGCATTAAAGGACAGAATAATCTCAGAGTGTTCTTGTGAAGCACCCAGTTAAGCACTTACTGTTTGTGTGTTTGTTTGTGCTAGTGCTCCTGGCCTGTTGTGTTCCCTGTGTTAATAAATATCTGCTCACTTTCTAGTGAAACTACACAATTGCACTGTCTGGTTACACTTTATATTGGAATGACCAGATGAAAGATTTCCAAGACTAGTATTAAATGAAATAGGATATTCCTGGGTAGCTTTTCTTTTGTAGACATGGAACCTCTGGAAATTTTACATCTGGGAAGGATCATATCACAGCATCTGGTGCTTGGCTGTGAATTAGAATTTGGTGTTGAAAAATGACCAGGTACAATGTGAAAAAAAAATTTACATTGATAGCAGTTGGAGTGACAAACTTTTAAAAGTATAATCTTACAGGTTTTGTTTACTAGGCAGATGTGAACTCCGCAAATAGCTGTACCAGTAGAAGGCATTGATCATTATCCAGTCCTCAGCTGCCCATCCCTACACCTTGTGTTTCTATCTCCTATCTAAGTATTTCTTCATGTATACATTGCAACCAAAGGCATCAGGTTATCGACAATGAGCTGTGTAAGCTGATAAAGCTCTTTTTGTCTGAAATGGGTTAGAAAGCACCTGTGTGAGACTTCATGAGGCTGACCTCTGGCAAGAGGCTGGAGGCAGGCAGCTGGGGACATCACCTTCCACCATTATGGCTGGGTCCACCCACAGCCCTGGCATAAGGACAGGCTGAGCTTCTTTCAGAGAACTGTTGTTAGTTGAAGGGACTATGAGTACAATCATAGCTAGATTTGTTTTACAATTAACTCTAACTTTTCTTTGCTGTGAATATGTCATGTTCTTCTTCAGAAAGTCAGGACTGACTGCAGTGAGTTGTATTTTAAATCAGCTGCTGAATCCTATCTGCTGCTCCACAGGATCTGGAAAGTGAATTTAAGTTTTCCTAGATCTGGATTTCCCAGCTCTGTCTGATACCCTTCTTTGGCAGCAGGACATGGAAAGTTCTGCTTCGTAATTTATTAGCGTCTGAGTTGGAGTTGTGACTACAGAAACAGCCACACCACCATGCTGAGGAAATTACTTGTGAGGAAGGGAGAGGGATCAGCATATTTGCTCTCCCAGGCAGGCTGCTACTAACACTAACAGTCTAATGAACAATTGACTCAGACACATTTTGGACCTGTTACATACACAGAAATGTGTTCTGCGATCACTCCATCCCAGTGCCAGCACCTCAGTGGTCCAGTACCTTTTTCTGTCTTCAGCATTAAATACATATAATTTGTTTGGCTGTGAGACATAAACAGTTCCTGTCTTAATGGATATGGCACAACACAAACAAATAACTGAGGGCAGCAAAATGACAATGACTGGTTTTCTGTAGACTTGTGTCTCCCTGCTGATTGTCTTTAATTAAATAGCAGAAGACTACAGTGTGAGCATGTCTTTTTTTAGATGTCAGAAAATAAACAGAGAGACATTATAAGTATGCCAACTGGGGAAGGAGGTAATGTCTAGTTGGCTTTCCAGATTAATTGGACATGAGAGGGGAGGAGGGTGCTCTGGTGTCTAGCGAGGTGTTCTGGTGTGAAGCATTCGTAATGCCTTCCCCACTATTGAACACCTACATAGTTTACATGTTCCTTTTCCAGGTTAAGTAAGGTGGCCTGTCCACCTAGGTAAAGCCATTTGATTTTGTTAGTGGGTGAGATGATGTGTCATGATTACCAAGTCCCTTTTAGTCCCTACCTACTATCCCTCCTGCCTCCTTTGTTTCCAACACCAATCCATTTCCCTAGATCATGACAGCCTGCAAATGTAATTTATTTACAGTCAAATTAATTTTATACAATAGTTCACGTATGACTCACAAAGATATGCGCAGTATCTGCAGATGTGAATAAAACTCTTCTGGAGAAGAGTTGATCCATCTTTTCCTGTTGGGTTTTCAAGAGCCCAAAGTTAGATAAAAGCCTGTAATTCCTGCCATACCACTTCCCATATGCTCCAATGGGGAATCTGACGAACTTGATATTGTTGGTATTTGTCACCTCGTGGACTTGCTCCTTGATGCTTCCTCACCTTCTCAGACACTGCATCAGCAAATAATGATAATTTGCTTTCATATGTGATGGTTATATCCACCACCAATGCCTGACCACCCTTTACAATATTAGGTCAGGCTTGTAGAGCTTCTTTTGGTGGTCTTGTAGGTGTGGCTCATGAAACACTAGCCAACCCTTCTTTTGAGCTTCTTCAACCAGTAGATCACACAGTTGGTTATGTCTTTTGATCCTAGCTTCCTCACCTGGTGGGCAATACCTAATAATATGTATAGAAGTCTCACTCTCAGCTTTTGACAGTGCTGGTAGATCTCAAGTTTCCTGTCTACCCCAATTTCCTCATGAGAGAGTGGTCAGTAAAGCCAGTCAATAGGGAGGAAGCAACTCTTAACTCCAGACACACTGGGGCAGAGGCTATTTTGGGTTACTCTGAAGGGCATCCAGCAGGACCATGAGGAGGCGAGGCCTCTACCTCAGAGCCCAGCTAGTAACTATCCTCCCGTCTTAAGATCTTGAGTCATGGTTACTCAGGCAACAAACGTAGAGATTACAGTCCTCCCTCAGTGGCACTGTGAATGAGTTGTCTCTTCTGTATTTATATTTGTATTTCATGAACCCTGCTTAAAGTTTACATTTTTAAGTCACTTGTATTTCTAACACTGTCAAATTTTGTTTCATTTGACTGATGGCTTCCAAAGTTAAAGCAGGATATTAAGTAATATGTGGAGTACAATTGTATCCAGTTGTTTTCTTGGGAAACAAGATTTTTATTTCCATGTACCCCAATGCAAATATGTGGAAAACATGTTCCTGAGGGTGTCTGATATGCTCCACTTCTGTTGCTCCTCTCTGATTCCCAGGATGGAATAATTGTGATACATTATCTTTCATGTTTATTTCTTGCTGCCTTTTCCTGTCTGCTGGTAGGTACATGCATAGCCACGTTGTGACCTGAATTGGAGACCCGATCTGGCTTTAGGGAAAAAAAGGAGATAAACAGCCTTGCTGCAAAGTCATATGTTTTTACTGAAGGCATTGACCCACAAAGCCAATTTGGTCAACATCTTTAGGGGGTATGGAGACTTTCTTACCCACTTTTGTGGCATAGTTTGGTGTATATTTCTTTTGCTGTCAGTACTAGCTTCACTAGCTCTCAGTCCTCATTATGCAAGAGTGTTCACACCTACCCCTGCTGCCCTACATTGTTCCAGCACAAATATTTGTGTGGTCTCTCAGTGAAACAAATCTTACTTTTTTGTTTAGCCTCTTCATAGCTGGCTCTGTTCTCTGGCAATTTACCAAGAAGTAGCACCTGCTCAAAGAGGGGGTCAGGAATATATGGTGGGTCATGAATTGCTTAAGCCAATTTAAGTACCACATGCTAAATATGTAATCATAGTTTTCTCTACTGTTGATGAAGTAACTTCTTCAAGATAGAGCACATACATAATTTGAAGACATGACATCTTTTCTGCTCCAGCTCCAGAAACTTTCCAGGTCCAGAAACTCTGGAAACATCTCCCCTTTTTCTTCGTTCTCCCTTCTTTCTGAATTTTTGTCCGCACAAGTCTCTCACGTTGGACTCTCCTGGTAGAAAGCTGGTTATTGCTGTCACATAATTCATCCAGTGTTAATGGCTTAATAATTCTTTCATTGCTTTGCAACAGTTTATCCACAAGATGCTCAGTGCCTCATGGAAGTAACCTGGAAAACGAAGTTTGACATGTAACATTGTTTTCCAAACCAAGAGGCATTCATAACTTGACATGAGCATGTATCCTTCAGTCTGTCACTGAAATAACGTTTGACATAGATCCCAGTACAAAGGCAGGAAAACATAACAGTTTTCATCAGTTTTGAAAGCATAATTAGATTTTTCCACTTTTCTACAGGATTGCCAAATTGCAAAAATGAATGCTTCTTCCAGATGCCAGCTTCTACTCTATATCCACGAACAGGGAAGCAAGGAAACAAGGATCAGGAGTTTCCTCTCCAATGGCCCGATCACTAATATCTGATAAAATCAGTAAGTCTGTCCGAGTTTTTGGTAACTTCTATCGACTGCGTAGCTCTGCACTCCTGAAGCAAGATTTGCAAAGGAGCAATAACATATTCCTTTTTTTTAACCTTTGTCAACATTCTTTTCCTTAGTCTGCTTCAAAAGAGCAGGTGTAGCTCTTCTGGCATCCTAGCTGATTGCTTTTGAACCAGGAATGCAATCCTGGGCAATAGCTGCTGTGCAGTGCTCTCCTCTTTTGAACTATGAATGAGTCACATTAGTATTTTAGGGCTGGCAGAAGCACAGATAGTGATCTCTGTAGTTAAGTTCATTTTCATAGCATACACAGTTTTGTTCCACATAGTAGCATGGAGTAATTAAAACATCTGCTGCATTCCTCCAGCGTTTTATTCCTCAGCATAAAATGCTTTCTGAGGTAGATTGCTTTGGTCATGTATCTGAACATCATACCTCCTAACACCATTCATTAGATAACAGTATCAGAGCCTGTTTCTTCCTGTAGAGGAGTCAGTTCTGCCACTCTGAGTTGTCATTATCATGCTGCAGTGGTATGTGTCTGCAAGAGCCTGAACTGTGCACTTTTACAGAAGTCTTATTTAGTAAGCTGATTATCAAAAATTATGTGGCAACCATGTGGGTATGCTGCTGAAGGCCTCCCAGGGTATTGAAGTCAGTTCCGTGGGCAGCCTGGCTGACTGAGAAGTGAAGCTCTGTTGTTCTCAGTGTAAACATTAGAAGTAAAGAAAATAAATCTTCCAGTTCATTTAATACTATTAAAGCTGGTAATTCTTACTCTCAAATATAGCACTGAGACAGTTTTTAAAATATTAAAGGAGAATTCGACAACATGATTCGGTTTGATTAAGTGGCCTAAAGACTCTTTAATCCCCTACTAAGACTACATCTGTAGATTAGGTATTAGTCTCTAGATAAAAGTAGTAAAAATTTCCTTTAGAGTATGGTCTGTGGACTGGTGAAAATCTCCTTCAAGTCACTAAAGTGACTGAAATTTCCATCCTCTGTAAAAACTCAAACCCTTCTAGTCCCTCTGCGAATGAATACTATCAAAAGCTATAAGAAGAACCCAGTGGGCTGCTTCATCCAGGTAGACTTTGACATGCAGTTTGGGTTCTCTGATCATTATGAACCTTTGAAAAAAATTTTAGAAGGGTTGGACAAGATGTTAATAAAGTGCATTCCTAGTAGTACCAGCTGTAGCTTGTTGTCCCCATTTAAAGCTTTTTAATTTCCTTCCAGAAAAAAAAAAAAAAAAGTCTTTAAAAGTCTAGGCAGACATTAGGCATTTCATGTCATTCTCCCACCAGAGCTTATATTTCTCTTCTAGTAGACCTAGTAGTTACAAACCACTGTATTGTAAGCAGCTCATGTGAGTTGATGACAAAAAGTTTAGAGGAGAGTAACAGACTCGGATCATTTAGAATAGTTATCTGTGGCCTATCTGTGAATTTCCCTTTAAAATTAAACTTCAGCAAACACATTATTTCCTTTGCTACAGTACTTTCTAAGTCACATTTACTTTTTCATATTAGTTTAACTAAAGCTTTGTATTTCACCTGAGTGCTGTAAAACAGAATACTTTTAATTAATTCAGTTCAAATAATCCACCTTTTCTTTTCTGTGACTTATTTTGATAAAATTTTCTGTTCCTTGGTCTGATATACAGTACATATGGTTCTTTACTGTGGTGCATGTACGTGATTACCCAGAGGTGGTTTTCTCATGAAAAGAAAATGTTTAATATTTTGTGAAAGTAATCTGAAAGATCAGGTTAGCCTATCTTTGGGATATCCACAGATATTTAATTAAACTGTTTCTCAAAAAATGTATGAGAGGGAGCATAGTGAATTCTCTTAAGTGTAATTGCCTTTAGTGTCATCTTCTTTGAAAACAGCAGTGGGAAATTTCAATCTGCAGGAATCAAAGCTTCCTTGTAAAAATCATATTCTTTACATTTACTCTTAATGTGAAAAATTAATTTATGGAAATGGGGATATGTCTCCATTTTTATTTTGGAGAATTGTAGAAGTGAATCAACTACTGATTCTTTCTTTTAAGCTGCAAAATGTATTTTCTTGCCTCTAAACCTGCTCAACAAGGAACAATCACTGCACATACACATCTGCTTCCCCTGCATGCGTACATTATTAATGAAGATAAAAGATGCACCTACAGAAGAGGAAAAGTGACTCAAGGTAGTGTTTCCCTACGGTTCTGTGTGTCAGGTCTTCCCTGTGATGGATGTGCTTCTTACATACCTTTCTGTCTCACAGTATTGCAGAACACTGTGTCATGCCCCACCGCTGTGCATTTACTTTCTACCTCCTACCTTTTTAGACTGTTCTCTCTTTCTTTTCCCATTGTTTCATCTGGTTTCTGGTTTTGATTTTGCTGTTTTGCCTGGTGGCTGCTTCTCTCTCCTTCTTTCTTCTAAGTGCTGCTTCTAAGTACCACTAGATCAAAATACATATATTATTACAGATGGTTTAAAGGCTGCAGAAGAGAAATAGAAGCCCAGATGGGTGTATGGACCATATAATCTTTTCCGCATAGTTTGATAAGAACTACAGCAAAGCAGGAGGAAAACCTGTATTAGGTGCAGGTCCTTACTTCACCTGTGGCTTCTGGGCTAGGATTGCAAGAGACATACCACATAGACCCACGTCATTTGGAAGATTGCCCATATGATTCAAAATCATATGGAAAAAATAGTGAAGAATTATAGAATCACAGAACCATTGAGGTGAGAAGCCATCTCTGGAGATGGCATAGTCTACCTCCCCTGCTCAAAGGAGGGTCAACTCCAGCAGGCTGCTCATGACCATGTCAGGTCAGGTTCTGAATATCTCAATACAGAAAGCATGCAGAGATGAATAATAAATACTTAAAGTAACAATTAAGGTGTTGTTACTTACAATGGCTACCACTGAACAATGGTGTAACTAAGCGAGGTGAATTCTTTCTCCCTTGTCATTTTTAAATCAAAACCAAATCTCTCTTAAAAGATATGCTTTTGGAGCTTGATGCAGTATTTGGCAAGTGAAATTCAGCAGTCCATGGGGTGTGAAGGCCAGAGGAGAGGAGCTTGGCTTTTCTTCTGGAACTCAGTCTTGTGAATGTAGGTCAATAAATGATCTTTCAGATTTAATGGATGTTGTAATGAAACCTAACAAACACAGGAGGGCTCTATTTGAACACGTATTAAGAAACTTTTAGGGTGGTGCCAAATGGGAGAGGTATGTTCTGGTGTTACATAACCTTAAGCTAAATTGCAGTACAGTTTAGAGAAGTAAAAAATTCTTAACAGCTTGCTATGAAATTACCATCTTGTTTTGGGTATGGATGGGTTTATATATAAACATTATCTCTGTGCTGGAGCATAGAAATACAAAAATAAATCACATGAACCCCAGCTGAAGTGGCCCATTATGAAACATATAATAAAATTCCTGATTTTGTCATTTGTACTAGATGTATCCATTCTTTATGAAACAGGTTTAGGTTTAGCTGTCACAGATTTATCACAGTATGTTACAACCTGGCTTCTGACAGGAAAAACGGTCTCTTTCCTTTATTTTACATTACAAATATTTCTATATTGCTACCATGGAAACACATGGAGAGTAAAGGCAGCAGGGAACAAAAAGTCACTATTGCATAATGGGATTTGGTCATTCCTCCACAGAGACAAACAGGCTTTCACAACTGGGCTTTGCTGCAGCACTGCAGTATCTCTGCAAGTCCTTCATGGCAGGGACCGTGCTTGCCTGTGCCACTGTGCAGTTCATGACAAACTGCTTGTGGGTCGGCCTCCATCTCGATTTAAAGCAATGGGGCTGTGCAGCCGTTCAGCCTCAGCTGTTTCACATGCAGCCAAAGCAGACGCGTGTCTCATATCAAGGAGTGCTATGAGAGAGGGTGAATAGCTCCTCTTTGTCTGGCTTCCCTTGCCCACCATCCCATTCACAGGGCAATTCTGTGAAAACAAATAGAGAGTAAATACAATCTTCCTGCAAAAATAATGTAGCAGCCCCTGCGAGAAAAAGGATTTCTCCAATGCTGGTGGGAACAGTGTGGGTAACAATTAGCAGTGACAGTAGTAACAAGGAAAGGGAAGCCACAGTTTCCTTTTCAGTCACGGGATGCCCACCTGTGAAGGAATGCTGGTTTGCTGGGGCCAGGGCGCTGCTCTGGGCTTTATGCAGGAGGTGTCATGGGCTTGTTCCCTCCCATCATCCATGACTGTCTACATAAGGAGCTTTTTTCCAACATTTCTTGCTGTGAAAAAGAGCAACATTGTACGTGGAGAAGCAAGGCACCGAGGTGGATTTTTCCTGACCAAATTTGAGCATCTATCTGAAGATTACATGGTAGGAGTGTTTTTCTGTTAGGCAGTTCTTGAAGCAAGTTGAAGCTCAACTACCCTTACAGGTGTATCATCCTGTTTATTTTTCAACAGGTGGCCTCTAGAGAATAGTGTAGAAGTTAAAAATCAGATGACATAAATCCAAGCTGTTGGGAATAAAATCAAACTACTTTGGAAGAATCCACTGAAAGGAAATGTTCTTCAGCAAATCAGAAGTCCAAGGTAAAGTTTCTGCAGTAAGATGAAGAGTTGTGCAAGACTCTTGGATTAATCCTTTAGGGCTTAGTTGTCTCAGTTCAGCTGTACACTAAGATTGCACTTGAGTGCCTCCAATAACCAATACCAACTGTCAGCCACATAACATTTCCATTATAATGCTAGTTGACTTTAATGTTTGAATCTGTCATGTTTAGACCACCTCCAGCAAGTAGGTTGTTAAAGTTAGATTTTATTTTAATTGGGGTGTTGCGGGTTTTTTTATTCATTTACAAACCCTTTGGGAAGGAAATTACAAAACAAAGGATTTCTGGAATGCAGTTTTTAGTGAAGATAGTTATTTCATAATCTATTTTTCCTTCTGAAAAAAAAGATTTTGATTTAGTAAACATTGTTAATTGCTACTAGTAATCTAAGGTCTTTTTCTTCTCCCTTTAAAAGTTATTGACAAAAGAATACAGAATATATTACTAAAGGGACATGCTCTTCTTTGGACCAGTGTTACTAAGTGTAGCTAATCAGCATGAAAAGATTAATTTCTTATGTTATAGACATGCTGTTCTTGACAAGTGGGTTATAATTTCTTTACAGCAAGCAATGTTATAAAAATAATTCAAGTCACACTTCCACATGTACAAACAGAGTAGCCAGGGAGGGATGGACCTGCAATCAGTGTCAGAGACTGACCCAAGCTTTGAAACCAGAATTTCTGGAAATGTTGTTGCTCATTGAATGTGTGGATTTGGCTCATTACAGAAACAGGTCACAGTCTGCAAACTTCTGACCTAAATTTAATTAAAACATCCTCCTGCTTCAGCAAAGTTTGGATCAAGGCTCTTGGTTAAATCTTAATTCAGATCATCATCTGGTCTTTCATTACTAGGAAAAATGTTGGCTCAAGACCAGGTTTTTCCTCTCAGATACTTATTGTAAATTCTGTTGAAGTAGTCCAGATTGATTGTTGTACATACATACTGGAAGAAACCCTATATTTTCCTCATGTGACTATCCAGAAAGATAGAAAGAAAATGAGTATGTTACTGCAGTACAGCTGTGGGTTTGCTAAGCAAATCTGGTCCACAGACACATTTATATAGCAAATCTCCCAGTTGCTGCTTCCATTTTGATGAACCACAAATATCTTGGCATGCTAATCTCTCCACAGCATATTAATCTCAGTTTGTAAAAAAAAAGAGACAAACAGCGAAAACACTGTAGTAAGGATTGCCTTCTTCCATCGTTCGATGCTTACTGTCTTCCTCCAGAGAGGAAGGCAAAGGGAAGTACCACATTTCCAGTGTAACACAGGCAGGAAATCTCAGGGTTTAGTAGGAATTTTTAAAGGATATTCACCCTGTATCATGAATTTTTGGTCACTACTGGATTCTGCTCGCTTCAGCTATTCCTGCAGGGTTGGGAATCAGAGAATAGTCTTTTCTCAGCTAGTGGGAAAACTAATGCAGGTTTATCAGGGGAAAGTCTGGGCAAACAGCAAAAGCCATTATAGATGCCAGTACTATTCTTGCAAAGGAACGTTCTTATGGAGAAAAATAGAAGAAAGACTATTGTAGTAGAGGCTTGAACAGATGATATACAGGACCAGCAGGTACTCTCCAAGAGATTTTACATCCTTTTCTGCCTCTAGCAGATCAAACAGCCACATTTATGCTGGTTCTGCAACCTTCCATTAGGTCACTGTGTTCACTGACAGCTTGAAAATCACGTATCCATCTGAAAATATTTCATCTATTGTTGTTACAAATGCCTATTTCTTATATGTAACAACAGCAAAAGAGCTATTCTCTTATTTTCTTGTGTGTTCAGTTGGAGCAACTGACACTGCAGTTTGTTAAATCAGTTATATTCTAGAGGCAATCAGTGAACCTTTTTTTTATTTTTAGCTGAGAAAAACACACTTTATATCCCTTATAATAAAGTAAGCAGGAAAAAAACACCTCACACCATTTGCATCATAATTTCTCTTTGGGGTCTTTACATTTTCCGTGACTCTTTAATGTTACATTGTAACTCAGATGCTTATTAGGATTTTTTTTTTACTTTACAAAAGGAAAGATTGCTTTAAAGTCATGATTGACAAATCTGAGGCTGAGGATTATCAGGAGCTAAGAAAGGTCACACCTGGTTAGACAATAAAACCATCTCCTCCAGTCTTCTGCTCTTCAGCAGTACCCAAAATACCCAGAAAATTATGTAATAAGGCAACTGTATGCAATACTTCCCCTTGTACTCTACTGTCTTCCAAACACTTTTGGTTTGGAGACTTCCTAGGCAGGATTTAGTTTCTGTATATTTCATAAGCCTTGGTGGGCTTCTCTTCCATGATTTTGCTCAGTTTTCCCTTCCACAGCTCATCTACATCATGTAATAAGAAATACCTTCTTTGGTTTATTTTGAACTTGGATTTTAATGGCTTTATTTGGTTCCCCTGCTGCCTTTCCTGGAAGAGACATTGAGCAGCATCTCCCTTTCTCCTCTGGTTTTGCCAGTTTGGGATTTTATGGACTTACTTTCCTGTTACAAAGTCCTGAGAGCGGGATAGGTGTGACATGCTAATACTTGGCAATGCTTGAACGTATTGGCGTGTTTCAGTACTTGGTGCAATCAGCATACATGCTCAAAGCCAAATTCTAGCTGAGAGACTCGATAGAGTTGTTTCTCAGGAAAGATACTGATACAGAGATACTTAGATACCAAAAAGAGTGTGCTCTTAGCAGCCTTTCAGTCTTCAAAGGCAGCCTTCATACACAGTTTATCCCTTGTAGCTGTGAACAGATTGAATCAAAGGGCTGTACACATTCTGGTCTCTCCAGATGTGAAATGGCTTTTATGCCAAAATGGGGTTTATATACTTCTTAAATCTTCTTATACAAGGCTTCAGGACACATATACTGTGAGGACTTAACTCGGTTTAAGTGATGTACTCACCTTTGCTCACCTTTTACACAACTTTGAAATTCAACCACTCCAAGTAGAATAAAGTCGGATTAAGGTTTCATATTAGGATTGCAGCTCATTCAGGTTTCTTACACAGATATCCCTCCTATGCACATTAGAAGCAGACACTGTGCTCTTGAGTTTCTTGGGTGTGTCTGGCTTTATGCAGTGTATGTACATGTGCAGCTGTTGTGCCCTTTGGTGAGGTACTAGAGGCAAGTGCATATATTGCACACTGGACTGTTTTCCTTACAGGCATCTGCCCAGTGCTAATATCTTAAAGATCTGAGAGTTTTGGCTTTAAGTTTGTGAGGATCTTAACAGCTTTGCCATCTTTCAGAAGAACAATAAAATAATAAAAATGAAAAGGAAACAGTGCTTTAAACTCATCTTCTATATGAGGAATGGCATTTAAAGGCAAGCGTGCTTCCCTCCTGCCTCACAACAGTTCTCTCTTCTTGGCCCTTTGTCACTTCTAGTCTATCAACACAGAAAGTACAAACCTCTGTCTGCGTGCTGGCTCTCTCTCCTGTACCGCTGCAATGTTGCCAGGCTCTTCAGTCAGCACTGCTTTGAATGCCAGCTGACTGCCCTTACAATGCTGTATTTGACAGGCAAATGCTGACTAGTGAAGAATAAAATGCAAGAAACAAGAAAGACACTTTTCACAGAGCTGTACCACTAAGCTCTTACATTCTTGCAGAGGCCACAGGCAAAGAAAATTACTTTCTATCTATTAAAAAAATGCTTTCAGCAGCCTGCTTTGAAGAGGAAGTCTGCCTGGTAAGCGTAAAGGGAAATGAGACATAGGATCAGAGTATGACAGTATGCCACATATATTCTCCCCTGGCCTGGAACGTGCATCTGGAAGGATAAGGTGTAAATAACAACTTGGAATTCAGTTGGTGGAAATGAGATTTGTGTTCATTTTTTCTATCTAAGTAACCTTGATAGGAGGTTAAATTTGAATATAACAAAGATAAATCTTGAAGGCCTGTTAAGCTGATGAAAAAACACTGCAGCAGAGTAGTGTTATCATTATGCTAGAAAAAGCCCATGTGCCTTAACATTCCCCTTGATTTACCTGGGTCTGTTCTTTGGGGCTTACATGAACAAGTAGAGCAGAGTTCATGTAGTTTCAATAGATGGTACTTCTGTGCCTACCCACATAAAACCATTCAGCAATAGACCCAGCCCAGTTCATGCATCTGGCTATATTTAGGAGGGCAGCTTTCTAGTGTCTTATTTCTGTGTAGATTCTGGGTCATCCCTCCAAGGCCTTTTTGCACATCTCTTTGTCTTTCATTAATCTCAGAGTCTGCTCACAAACTTATCTCAGATAAAGAAGGTTGATCCAGGACTTCAACCAACGTAACAGTCCCTAGATGACTATACACCAAAGTGGTAAAGGTCAGGCTGTTTCAGCTTGCAGGTTTATGTGTGACCAATATGAAGTTAATAGCTTGTGTGTCAAGATTATCCATCCTAAGGAACATTTTCCGTCAAAAAAAGGATGTGACCTCCCTGGCCACTCTTTCTATACAGGGGCCAAGAATTTAATGTGCCTGGGGATGAATTATCCTCTCATTTCTGAATGTTTTCTCCAGGTCCATGCTGATGAGGTACGTTGGTGGGACAGTGTGAAGGACACTGTCTATTTTTATAGTCCGCTCACTTTTTTCCAGCCTCTAGAATTTTAGCTCTCTGTGGATTTATGTGGTCTCAATCCCATAATACCTAAGAACAACTGTTCATTGATTTCTTCTCATAATAGCCTTCTCACTTTCTAAATTTTACTGAGAGTGAATGGAGATGTTCACAAGGTTGGCCAAATTTCTCCTATGAAGTCCCCAGCAGGAAGAGAACTCAGCTTTGGTATCTTAACCAAACAGTTTCTTCCTCTGGAATTCCTTTCAAACACTTTGTTCAGTTATTAGCACTGGATGGGGGAAGGAGAAAATATGTGTACAACAAGTTACTAACTTGAAAATGAAATGCCTTCGTGAAGATGCAGGTTCGCAACTCTGCTGAGCTGCTTCTGGTCACACCACAGAAGAGCAGCACATTCTCTGCTGCTGTTAAGCTGGAATGGTGGGTCCTAATTAGGTTGCAGATCACCAGAATAGTATCATATGAACTGGGACAGGATGGTTGCCTGGCCTACTCAAGATACAGAGGGTTAAAATGGGGAATATGGAGCTGACTGTTGAGGGGGATTTTCTGATGTCTTTTTAGGGGACAACTGTGTGGTAATGCTGTTGAAAATATGCAGGTGTATATCCAAAATGCAGAGTTGCAAGATACAGGTAAAAGAGAAGAAAAAAAATGATGTTAAGATGACATATACTGACTTCTAGATAATAAATACAAAATGCGTTGGAGTTCTGTCTAGAAGTGGAAATGACAGCCATAAAGGCTGGAAAGGAGAGGAATAAATACTGAATTTGTTGCAGATCATGAATACAGGATGACCCCGGTTTATTTTAGGATTTTGAAAAAATTTGACCTTGAATGTAGTATGACTCACTCTGTATCTTTGTTCTCTAGCCATGTTCTGGCATGCACGCCCCCTCCAAAAACGTGCATACACATTATCAAAACAGGGCTGTGCAGAGACTTTCTGCACAGCCCCATTACTCCAAGCCACTGCTTCCTGCAGCTTAAGTCAGTGGTGTCTTCTTCTCAGCTGTACGTCCTTAGAGGTGGGACCAGAGGCCCTGATGATGGCTGAATTTCTGCCAGCACAACAGAATAGGTGCAGGGTGGGAAACATTGTGCAGATACAGCACAAGCTACTGCAAATCTACTGGTTTTGTGTAACTTCTGTCTCGTTGATTCTTCCCCTGTGGCTCCTGTAGGATTCTGCAGAGAGGGTGGTCTTGTTGATAAACTGACCCATGACTTCTTGACTCTATGCAACTCTATAACAGAGATTCTTAGCTTCCACTCTTTTTTTTTTTTTTTTTTTTTTTCCATATTGCTGTTGAGATGAAGTTCCAGGCAAAAGTGCTATTTTTTGTCTTCCAGACTCTCAGTGCAAATAAGTAACAAGGTATTAATTCATAAAATGAACCATATTTTTGCTGCACTTTGGGGGAGGGGAACATTTTATTGTCTATTCAAATGCATACTCTGCTGAATTGACAGCAGTCAAGTATGTGCAATAGATCATTCTGAGCTTTAGTTCTTAAAGCATAAAGCGCATGTAAATCCTAGAATCCTGTTCAAATGCAGAACATACACACGATATCGCCAGTATATCAGAGAGCGTATCACTTTTGGAGCCATGAGCT
>NW_010110793.1:16317-46223 GCF_000699245.1 Pterocles gutturalis
GAACCTGCCTGACAAAATGACTGCATGTAGCACTGCAATGTGGACATAAACTTTTTTTTCATTCCTATTTTACTCAGGCTGATCTCACCTCAATTTATGTAATCAGATACCTGTGCTCAAGATTTCTTATTACATATAAAAAGCATTCTCACATCTACAAAATTCACCTTATGGATGTCCAATAATCAGTTGGGCTTGCTCCCATGCCTTAGGCTGCTGTATCCCACAGACAGGCAAACTTCACATTTCCGTGGCTACCAGTCTGTTTTCCTTCTTCCAGCATCTTGACTGTCACAGGCAGTTACAGTTTGATGAAGTCACATGAAAATCTCAAGAGCATACATACCTTCATGACTGATCCTCTTTGGTGGATGGTGGTCATGTACAGACTGCTCAAAGACAGTGACTTTTGTCCATTCTTTGTCACTTGCCAGCAAAAGAGTTAATGTACTGAGCTGAGAGTGAAGAATTTAAGAGAGATTCCTTCTCTCTCCCCTCCTCTGTGGTGGTTGCATTAGGTACTAGCAGCCATGCAGAATGTAATATGGTCACAAGACAACCCACTCCTCTCTTTACATGGGGAATGTATCCTCCCTTGGTAGAAAACCAGAAGTCCTCTTTTCTAGAGCTTTCATCCAGCAGGTAAGCTTTGACAGCCTTCCTGTGTTTTATTAACACTGTAGATGGTATTTGTTGAACAGGATACGTACTTACCAAAATATCTCTCTCCTGAAAGGGTTATTGTTCTCTGGTATTTTCTTTATGTTGGGTCATCCGAAGTTTATTCCCATATACTCTTTCATGAGGATATTAGGGTTGTTTCATTTTCTTTAGTTTTTTTAGAGTGGAGGGGTTTTTTTAAAGCCTCATGGTTTAATTGCAGGCTGTCAGGGCAACACTGTACTTCTTGGAAATTGAAGGATAATCCTTTGAAATGCAAAAGGTGACCAGAATAAACAAAGAGAGAAATTAAGTTACTGAAATGACTATCAGTGTCAGCATCTCAATTGACTGGGGAAAGGCACTCTCAGATAAATACATTAAGAAAATACAAGACAAAGACAGGATTTTCATACAGAGCTATCATCTTTTCCACTCCAGATCTTAGCCATTATTTTATATTAGTTGTGCATTATTTTATTTTAGCTCACAGAAGATATTTTGTCACTTCCACTGCATTCCCATTTGAAAATGTCAGTAATTTAAAGTGTCATCCTGTCATGCAATGATGTTATTCAAAAGAATTTAAAGAAGTTTGATCCCTTGGATGTTCTGTTTGGGTTTTTTTCCAATATGTTCAATAACTTGGACCCCATGTGCAGTAAGGTCTGAACATATCACTGCAATGTGTAGCACTGAATGCAAAACTGGGAGCCATGATCTGCAGATTGCAGTGTTCAAACAGTTCTTTTTCCAGCACATTGGGCAGTAGGTGAAAAAGAACATCAATCGGAAACCCACCGTTGGGTCATACAGACATCCTGGTCAAACAGAAGTTCCCCATTTGACTAATGGGAAAACCAAAGCACAGGAAGCTCATATCACCAGGCTGCAGGTGTTTCCAGGGCAAAGTCTATACTTTTATGGGTCTGCCGTAGAAATATCTGCAACATTGGGGCTGTGATTTCTAGATGCTACCATAACACAGATAAAAACACCTAACACCAATGGTAAAGGCAGAGTCAGGAGCTGGACTTGAATCACCTGATTTGCAGTCCCAGAAATTCCTTGCTAGTTTAATATCCCATATCTCTTCAGACTAACTGAAAGTGGTGGTATTTTTCTTGGAGGATAGAGATTGACAAGCACTAGCTAAGGAGGAGAGCCAGGAGGTAACGTTCAGATATCTTATTTGTTGGCCACACTCCCTTTAGACTAGTTCATTTTATTAATGCTCTTTCTTCCTATTATTGTCTCTTCCAGTAGAGCGTTATAAATTCTGACCATTTTCCTTTGAACTGATTCCTAATCCATGTTTCTTGTTTAGGAAAATCAAGTGTATTTGAAGGTAAAGTTAGTGTTTTCCTAATATTTCCGTTGCTTTGTTGTTGTTACTGCTCTGATGTGGGAAGACCTATTGGCCACAGACATAACTCCCTCTTTACACACAGCTGGCAAATGAAAACAATATCAGAACATCTCCATGACACACAAGGCTTTTATACAGTGATGTTTCAGACTTTACTGCAGTTTCCTTTGGAAATGCTTAAAACAACTACATCTGTTTCCTTTCATTGGGATTTTGTGTTCTTTAAGCCAAAAGGAGGGGATAAAACTCAATAATTCTGAACAATAATTCCAATGTCCTATATAAATATTTTTTAGACTGCAGGTTTGTTTTTTTTTCTTTCCACTGAAAATATAAAATAGCTTGTCTGTTCAACGTAATGAGAGTTCCTGGATACTTCTGCCTTGCTCTGTTGTGCACAAATACTTGAACTCGATTTAAACAATCTGGCTCAGATGTTGGTATCAAACTAGCAGTGACTGCACAGAAAGCAGTACAGAGCCAGACACCTAATGGCAAGAGGGAGCACAACATGCGTTTAATTTACTATGTTTCTTAAGTGCATTTTGAATCCTACAGTGACTGTCAGCCTGTGATAGCTATACTGCTACCAGCCCGAGTACGTCCTTCCTGCAAATGCAGTAGAGACCCACCTCCTATGGCTCAGCCAAGGGTCAGAGAGTGCCTGGTAGCCTTCTCTGGCACTGTACATAAAAGATGGTAAACGCAGTCATAAGCCAAATAGAGCTTTTTGAAGGCAACTTACATTTTACTAGTATTACAGAGGGGTAGAATTGAGTCATGCAAGCTACAACTTCTAATCCAAAAAAACCCTAAAAAAACAATGTTATCTCTCCCCATACCTGAGCACCGAGTCTGTCTCTGGATCCATTTGTGCTTCTCAGACCAGTGCTTTTCTAACAGATAAGTACAGCTGTGGCCTAGTGTTCCCTGCTTAAGAAACTATTTGTTATGCATCTCTCTTGAAATCACTCTTAAACCAGGCCAAGATAAAGTGCAAAACAAAGTACTTAAAACATTTAGAGCCGAAGATGCATTTTAAAATGCTTATAAATAAAAGTGTAAAAGAAAAAACCATGCAGGTGAGGCAGCCTCTCAGAGATCAAGTCTACTCACCAAGACCTTGCCACCTGCCCAAATGTCTGCCTGCTTGCCCCTGGTTCCAGGAAGGCAACTTTTTCTATCCTGACCAGAATGACACTAGCTTTCCATCTGGTCTGTGACATTTCTGCTGGGCTGGGTTGCTCTCTGTTTTCCTCTGTTACTGATAATACTGCAAGTACATTCGGTTAACTCTTCCTCGGGTCCACACTTCAGAAGTCCTATTCCTTCTCTGAGTTACCTGAAAAATTCCCATAAGAAAGTGTGATCCTATATCTTCACATGTTCCCTCTGCAGCTCTCCACAATACCTGTTTTCTAATTTATGTAATACATGCATTGGGATGTCTCAGTCTAGACATGTTCTGTACTGTGCCAGAAGAAAAGGCGCATGTTCATGATCACAAGAGGAGTATAGCAGTGTTCCTGGGACTTCAGCTATCACAGGATTTCCCTACCTTAGTTCCTGTTAGAGCTTTAAGACAGCAGGGAAGTCTTTACTTCCACAGGATACACCTCTGAGTGCATACAGAAGAGGAAATGGAAGAGTATTGGGGCAGAGTATCACAGCTTTGTACTTGTATCTCAATAGTCATGATACCTCAACACTTAGCTCCTCTTCAGACTAAAAATGCCAAATCATCCAATGTGTTATATGCTAGCTGTTTCTCCGAGCTCAGGGGAAACTGGATCTCTTGGCAAAGGCACAAGGAAAAAGTGTTTGCACTCAAGATCTGCAGCTTGGTCACAGAATACCTCGAGTCACTGGGAGCCATGAACTTCAACCCAAGCTAACACAGCTACCGAAGGCTACAGAATTCTGTGCCTTTATGTCCTCTTTAACTTATCACTCAGCTTCACCCACAGCAGTAAGAGTTGTTGATTGAAAAATGCTACTCTAAACCACCCATTTGCTTTTGGAGTGTGGATTGTGAGATTTTTAATATGGACATGAGAGACAAAACGCACGGGATGGTTGAAACACAGGTAAGGAGTGGACTTTCTTCACAGGATAAAATACTTGTCTTTTTCTGAGAGATCAAGATCAAGAATAGCACAGCACTGTCATATCTGAAGAGGAAGTACATCGGTGCTTGAAATATTGCTGCAGACCACAGAGAAGACATGATGTTTTTTAAAAGATTTCTGAAAACAATGAGACCCAACGTGAATCTCAGAGTAATTCCAATCTGGGATATTAGGCCTGGGACTAAGTTAATGTACTGGCTATGAACATAAGTTAAAAAAAATAATTTATTCGTTAACTAGTCAGTTTTTTCATCTTACCATCCTCATCCTTTATTATTTGCTGTCACTCGCTCTTCCATAGTTTAGCACTGTGCACACTCCCTTTTTCTCTCCAGAGTCTGTGTAGATACATCCCAGGGACCATGTAAAATAACCGCAGAAAACCGAAATGTACAATCATGGCTGTGTACCTGAAATGAAAGCTGAATTTGTGGGGAATGAATGGCATCAATGGAAATAGGCCATTTTGGCATTTACTTCCTTCTGGCATTGAACAAGGTTAAAAAGTAAAGAGCTATGATATGGCTTACTGTATACAGAGACGAGAGAGGGGAGAATATAACTTCACAGCTGATACCAGATGGTAAAAATAATTTCTTAAGATGGTACATTTGCTTTCCGTTTAACAGTTAATAAAATACTTTTGTTTGGTGTTCCCCATTAAGATCTGTAGCAGTTTAGATCCACATATGTGAGGAAACTTCCTTTCTATTACCTTTCAGAAATAGTGTCCTTAAATATTTTTCTCCCCACTTTCCTAAGATTGTATTTTTTCCTGTTTTAAATTTACTCCCTTCATCTCTAACTATTAGACTGAGACAGACAGCTGTAATGTGGCACTAAGTACATGAGTCAATGTTGTTCACTATTCTCACAAAAAAGTTACTCAAGCTATGGGGTATCTACCAAAACTATAATTTAAGACTTGTAGTTTTGGCCATTGCTATTTTTAAGTTTAAGTGTCCATTGCCAAGAGTCTTATATCCAAAGCTGACCTTCTTTAAGATTGCTATAATCTGCTATGGAGTGTTTCTTGGATACATTAACAAAAACTGTTCTGGCACAAAGACATTGAAAAATTTCATCAGTTCCCGTAGTTGTGTAGAAATCTAGAATAATTTGGCTCTGATCATGTGGCAGTATATGAAGAGCTTTAGGAAGAATTATTTTCTCTGAAGTACTGCATAGGGCTTCTCATTTTTTCTGGGAGCCTGCATTGCACATTGTACATATGCTGAATATAATGAGCATGAAAATACACTAGACAAGGATGGACAGCTCATGCTCCATAGTACCTGGAGAGGGCATAAGTTGTAGGAAAAGATGTTCAAGATCCTGGAAACTGCAGTCAACTAATTGTTGGAGGTTTGAGAAGATGTCAAATGCAAAAGTAACTGGAAATTTCAGTCACCCGACTGCAGACAAGGTAAACATCCCATGAGGAAGGCAGATCTAAACGGTAAATAATAAAAATGGTAGCACTTTGAAAAAAATAATGAAAGATCCAAAGAAGAGAAGCAGCTCTTGGTTTAGGCCTGAGTAGTGAGCAGGAGCTGGTTCACAACATGTTAATTCGGAAACATTCTGGGTCAAGGATCATAATGTGCTAAAAATCCATGTCCTTGTCAGGCAGAAAAGGTTTGCCAAAAAAATACCCCCCCTCTCCGTCCCCTCAAAAATGCAGACCGTTAGCAGTGAATCTCAGAAAAGTCAATAAAAGATAAGACAAAGCTAATCAGGTAGAGCAACTAACAGGGTAAAACACTTGGGAGAATGAGAGCAAGAAGACAGTTTAAGGGCGCTGTGTTAGAAGACTAAATGTTTTCTACCAGTTAAAAACATTCAGTCAAAACACAAAGAAACCAATGCAACTAAAAAACAAAGAAAAGAAAGCTGTCAGGAGTTAAAATTGTATTCTTCAAAACTGGGGGTTATATTTAAGAGGAAAAGGGAAGAAAGTGTAAACATTGGCAAGATAAACATAAAGCCATAATAAGGAAGGCTAATATGAAGCATGCCATTTACCAAAGGTATTAAAACTAATAATAGAAACTTATTCAAACATCAAAAGCAGGAAACATGCCAGAGAATTGGTGAGCCTGAAAAATGATCTATGTGTAAAAGGCGTACTCAAGAAAGATCAGACCAGAGCAGAAAACTTAAAGCTGACGCCAAGGTTTCACTGTTCACTGCAGAGAAGTTTATGGAGTTCCTCATACCAGGACCATTCTTTACAGAGAAAGAGTCTGAAGACTTATCTCAAACTGAAGTGTTGATATAAGGACTTTTGTGTCTAGAAGAAAATGTAAACCACACAATAACTGTTAATCAGGACCATGTGGTATTTACCTAAGTGCTCCAGAGGAACTCCCTATGAAGGCTAGGAATGAACTGTGGTGCATGATATATTGCTTAAATCAGCCCGAGCGTGAGAGAAATATAAGGTGATAAATACAATGGAATATTTTAAAAGAACAGAGTTAGTGCATATAGGGATAAATGTGATGTATCTAGGAAAGGCTTGAAGAGGAGAATAAAGCCTTTTAGAGGAAACATATTACCTTATAAATCTATTACAGTTCTTTGATCCAGTCACTGAACTTGTGAGAAACATTGATTCAATTGATACAGTGATTTTATCAGCAAGTATTTGACATCTCTCAACAGAGATGCTTAAAGGAACTAAGCTGTCATAGGAGTGGTCACGTAGATTATTAAAAATAAAGGGTCAGAATAAATGGTTGGCTTTTGCAATTGAAAGAGGTTACCAGTAAGGCCCAAGGGAGCAATACTGACTCATGCAGTTCATTAAATGAATTGGGAAGGGACTGAAGAGTGAGGTGATGAAGTTAGTAAATGATACAGAATGATTCAGGCTAGCCAAAACTAAAGCAGACAGCAAAGAGTTGTAGAAGGATCTCATGATACTAAGTGACTGGGTTCAGAGAAAGAAAATAGGGAACAATTAAGTGTAAGAATTTATTGGCAACTAATGAAATTATGAGGCAACCAGTTTAAAGCAAACAAAAGGAAATACTTTTTCTGCAAATACTCAAAATGTGGAACTCATTGCCACAGGACCCTCTGGAGCCCAAAATTACATTGAGAAAGCAATTAAGACAAATTCATTAAAAAAACAGTTCATACAGCATGGCTAAACACAACGAAGTAGTTGTAACTCCTGGATTAAGGAGCCCCTAAACAAGTTACTACTGGAAGCTGGGAGGTACAGCAGTGGAAAGGTCATTCTATAATTGCACTATTCTTGTATTCTTCCCCTGAGCATCTGCTGTCAGATGAATTATGGCCAAATGAATGAAGAATTTTGATCACTGAGTTCTAAGAACTGGGAATATCCTATTCAATATTTTTTTCTTTTTTGGTCTTGTCCATCTGTTTGTATTTGTCTCATCTTGTAGGTTTGGGACAAGGGCATTTATTGTATGTTCATACAGCAGTTAGAGCAATTATGGCCAAGAGCATTTAAATTTTAGCTCTGAGCTTCCAGATGTTAATTATAAGTGTTAATCTACCTTTCACAGAAAAGGCTTGTTACATTACAAAAACAAACAAATAACATCCTCTGTTGAAGAAAATTAGATTGCAATGTCAAGCACTTCAGAGTTTAGAAAGATGTAATTTAAAGTTCTCCAAGCGAGCTTTAACCTTTGCAGTCCAAGCCTGGCAAAGCTAGAAATTAGTACACAGAAGAGAAACAACCCAGTGTAGGTGCCATGTTTCATTTGGTCTCTTTATGCATTAATGTATCATTTTATACACACATTCCATTCATATACACACAAAAAGTCATAAAGTGTAATGCTGTAACTGGGTCCCTCATTTTACAGTTTCAGCATGAATAACAGAAGAATGCTGAATGAAAGAAAACTGGAATGAGGAATCAGGGAATCAAAACTGTAAAACAAAAGAGCAGATGAAGCTTGAGGGAACAGCTTTGTAGTAGTGATATATTTTCTATTGGTTAGCAAAGAACTTGTGTCATTAGTGAGATAAAACTGTGGAATTATTTTCACTGATGGGAATACATTTGGGACAGCTGGCTTGGTTACATGTGTTCCAGCATTGAGAAGAATCCTGTATTGTATGAGAAGCTGTAGGATTTCCTTTGTGATCAAATATAGACATAATATGAAAAAATGTATTTATTTCTAGTAAAAAACCCACAGAAATGCATTTAAATGTCTGTGTCTGTATCTTTTGTATGAGAAGAATGAAGGCTGGAAAGTTCATATTCTAAGCAAATGAAGAGGAGTTTCCTTGCTGGTGATTTTCCAGAGAAAGTAGAGTCTAGGGCAGCATTATGTCAGAGAGGCCAAACAGAGAAAATGAGAGGTGTGGAGAGAACAGAGAGCCTGGGTACTCTCTTTCTCCTTGGGGTCTATTGTTCTTCCTTGCAAACCTTTTAGAACTTTGATCTCTTTGCACCAGGGCTGTCTAGTTACTGAATGCCACTTTTTGGGTGCTGTTCACCTTATTTGTAGTACAGTTTCTCCCTCCCCCTCTGTACTGATAGCATGGTATCCTAAGGGTATCAAAATTAGGACCATCTGAAGTGTAGACCAATGCCTGAAAGTCTTTATCCTTTAAGTTTGTTTTTCCCATAAGCCAAAATACTGAACAAATTTTAGTATAAACAAATATACAATCCATGATGGAGCTGGGCTGTGCACACAGTCTGGGTGTACATCCATGGTGGCTAGAAAAGTCCTGTGGGATGTGGTCAGGTTAATTTGACACACTCTCCATTTGCATCCTATTCAGCTGTAAGGTGCAGGACATGGTGTTGGGGAAGTTGGTATATTTCTTGCATTCCCATTGGGAGGCATCCTCTCATCATTGACTAGCACCGGAGAATGTACTGAGGACCATGCGCAATCTTCTCCCAGCCTCAGCATCAACCAGACAAGTTAGTAGGCTTTCCACCAGGAGAGGAAAAAAGCATTTCTTTCCCCAGTCCCTTTCTTCTACAATCCTTGCTTTTGAGCAGGAGCTAACTGCTGATCAGGTCTTTCTGTTTTCATCCTTTGCAAAGTTCCAAAAAACTGTCTGGTCTCTCCAGGAAACAACCAACAGAACAAACTGTTTAGCAGGCAGTAGAAAGCCCACACACAGCTTATTACGGAGAGTTTACCGTGCCCAACCACCCAGCTCTGCACAGTGGAACAAATTTGTAGGGTGAAGCAGTTACTCTGCACGCCACAATGCTGAACGGGCCCAGGATAAATGAATGAGTCAAGTGGCTGTCTCTGAGTGAAAGTACAATACTGCGAAGTGCTGAGCTCTCACAGCTCCTATTAACTCCTGCTGTCCCAAACCTGTGAAATACTAGGTACCTCTTTGGATCTGGATCATGGTTTGCTTGGCCACTGCAGTCTTTCCCAGGTAAGGGCAGACATCTTGGTATCCTTACTTAAAATGTTAGCAAGGAAACATAAGGTGAAGACAAATTCCTGCCACACCCACAGGCTTTCTCAGTTACCGTGTAGGCTGCTCAGGCTCGATTCTCAGTCAAAAAATCTCAACTGCTCACTGAAATGAACAAAAGTTAGATTGTACCACCCTATTCCATAGGCATCTGAGAATGAAACCACGAAAAATTACATGTCATAGTAGTGAGAAACAAGCAGAGAGATACACATAACTGAAACAGGTTTTTCCTCAAGGAATTTTTCTTTCTTATCCTTCAAGAAACAACTGGGCCCTGAGTATACTTGTGCTGTCCCTGTAGCAATCTCTGTAGAGTAACCAAAACTACCTGTGAGGATCAAGTTCCCATAAATCCAAATAGGAATTAGGTACTTACATATCTTACATGTGTAATAAATGGGGTGGAGAGCTAGAAGTCTCTTTGTTGAACCTCAGGAGGACACAGTATTATACAATCCCCAAGGAAATCCCCAAATATTACAGTTATATCACCCCCCCTTATTTGGGTGCACGCTCTCTCAAATACAAAATTCCAGCAAGTCCATGTGTGATTCTCAAGTAATGTCTTCAAGTAGTACATCCTGGCATGTGGACAGCCCTGTACCACGGGGATGAAAATGTGTCCTGGCGTTACATATCCCGTACTTGCTTTGAAAACAACATATTACTTTTTAGACACATGACTAGCAATCTTAGCAAAGCATGACCTTGTAAAGGTCAGTAAATGTGTGCAAGTTTGCAGACTAACCACAGACATCTACAAATCACAAGAAGCTCTTGCAAAGCTATTGTCTTGATGTTTCTTTGTGCCATTCCTCATTATTTTTACAAATATCTGCCTTAACACAGAGATTATTCTGCATTTTAATTTGCAATTGTTTTTGCATATACTCTAATTAGTGCAAAGTCAAAAGGAAGGCTTTTGAAAGGAGATATGAGGTCTTTCTTGTCACCAGATGACAGCATGTTGAAAAGTTAACAAAATGCCATGGCAGAATAAGAGAGGGATTTTGCTCTTTGTTTTCCTCCTTAACATGAATTGCCAAGCATTCAGGAGTTCTTCAGATCAGGGCTCAGTCATCACTTTCAGAGTGAAGAAATTACTCCTTGACAGGAAAGGGCAAACTAGATTCTTGTTTTCCTTCAATTGTTATTAACATTTGCGGTGGTTGAACTATCGCTATTGTAGTTTAAGCCCACAGGAAGGGGCTCTGGAGAAGGAAATCTTTGTGAGAAAATACCCTCACACCTTTTCTTAGGGTTTTTTGTGGTGGTTGGGGTTTTTTTGTTCCATTGAGGGAGAGGCTTTCTCTCCAGGGACTATGCCACAGGCCTTGTCTCCAAATCCTAAACTGGGAGGAAATCCTTTAAGCTGTCCATCAGCTTTCCATCCGATATGGTTGCAGCATCGTTCCCCTGAAGACTAGCTATGGGAAGCTGGAATGTCTCCTTACCCTTCCAGGTCTGAGGGGAACACAGGGGAGGGTCAAAGGGGGAAAGCAGGTTGATGGGATTAACCTGAAGCCCTTCCCTCCCATGTGGGATCAAAAAGAGAGCAAGGAACTGCAAATCCTTGCAAATCAGTGGGAGGGAACGTGAGGCAATGTGACCAGCAACTGCTCGGTGTTTGGTTCCACTTAGCCATTTGTGCACTTATTTAGGAAATTCCAGATGAATCTTTGCAGGCCTAACTTAAAGAAACCTCTTATGAGTTTTACTATGTTTGCCTGAGTAAGGATTCCAGTACTTGGCAAGAGATTATACTAAAATGAAAAGTTTTTAAATGTTTTCTCTATCCCAGTGGTTTTTGTATTTTGTAAAACATCAGGACAAGACAGATTGCAATGAATAGATTAATACCTTTTTTCTTCTGATTTTTTGTCATGCAAAAAGATTTTTAATATCATGTTGGAGCAATGAAATATCCTGCTTTTATTCAAAATAATGGCACTGTTTCTAGTTTTGAAATATTGAAGACCAGTCATGTCCTGGATGACTTTCTCACTTCTTATTTAGACAAAGCTCCTCCTAAAACTAATGCATTCACTAAAAACACAGAAAAAAAGTTACAGACTTGATATTAAAAGATTTAAAAACAGATTTTCATCAGAAGATGTGTGATAAAAGTAGATATGGGACCCCAGGATTCCTGGATGATGTTCAACAAGTGTCAGTAAAGACATCAGCATTTCCTGCAAGCTGAATTTGGTGATTGCCATCTGATTACCTTTATCTTCAACTGCCTGCGACTCAAATAAAACTGATGTTGTTAAACTACTGTGTGCTGAAGTCAAGGGACGATGACAGCGGAACCTGATTTGTACCTTATGGGAGGTACATCAGGCAGCTCGAAAGTGAGCCTGTCACAAGGCTCCAGTCATTAGGTGCTGGGCTGCTCCAAGGGTAGATCAGAGCCATTCAAGCTACCTTGAGTGTGGTGGTAAAATGAAATGAGCCATCTCTCCTCAAGGACCGCTCTATGCCCTGAGGCCAACTGGCACAGCACAACTGTACTAGGGTAACTCTCCAAACAGTGTGACTGCACCCAAAATGCCTTTTGGAGTGGTCCTTGTCCTGTGCTGAAGCCCAGCCGTAGCTGGGCATTGCCTGGAAGCCTTTGTCAGGTTCTTTCTGAGTTCAGGCCAAAACCAGACCTGTGCAGACACAGCTGGAGAATTACAGCCTTTTCCTGGATCAGGCCATGCTCCTATATCCAGAGCAAATTTATCTCCCTCTTTAGCTCTACTAACCAGCATACAGGACAAGATCACCGACCTTCTGACTTGTCCCTGCACTCTTCCAACTCACATAAGCAAGACAAAGTATTAGATCCCCAGAAGAAAAAGCATGCACCTTCTTGCCTGATACATGTAACACATGTTGGAAGATGGGGTGGAGTATTTCAGCAGTGCACGGTTTTCTCTGTAGGCTCTACTGTGCCATCTCCATTGTGGCAGTGACATTGCAGACTGAGTTCTCATGCTTCGCTCCCAGGAAGCTTCAAGACATGTTAGTGGGACACGATGGAGAAGGCTACATGTTGGCAGCCCAGTCTGTGCATTGATTGTGGCTGAATGTGGTTCCATGCCTTCCATTCCCCTAGTGCCCGTGAGCACTAAAGCCAGCAGGAAACTTAAGGAAATAAAGCCCAGATTTATTTTTATTTTTTTTTAATAGCACAAAGAGCTGTAACAAAATTTAGGTTGAACTTCTCAAGGATACATATACCTTTTCTGGCAGCTTCATGCATATGCACTGGGGCAAGTGTAGCTTCATAGTGTCTGCTACTTAAAAGAACAGCAGTTACAAAGAGAACTAGCCACTAACATCAGTGTCTTCATTTTTATCTTCAAACAACAGATGGTATTAATCTGGAGCTTTGCATTCCTAAAAGTGCTGGAATCATGAAGCAACTTGCTTCCAACAAGACCCTGAAACACAGTGTAGCGCTAGGGAAAACAGTCAAAATGAGTGATTAGAGCAAAATATGCCTGCCGTCAAGCAGACTTCGAGTGAAGTTCTTATCTTTTTGCAAGACAAGATGTCACCCACCTGACAGTTGTGGGTCTCATTCTGCTTTCAGTCACACTGCTTAAATCAGGGGTAGCTCGTGTGAGTCACTGAAATCTGGAGTAGCTGCAGTGACTGATACGCGTTATGACAGGATAAGACTAATAAGATCACAACTGCATTCATACACCAATTTTACATGGGAATAAGTATGCAGCATTCTGCAACTAGGTCACATTTCAGTGGAGTTACTTCAGATTTACTTCAGTGTTACAGAGATCAGAATCGGTGACTGCCTGGGGTGAAAAGTTAAGGTGACGCTGAGGCAATTTCTTTTGTATTTCGTGTGGGGAAAGCTAAACTAAATAGCATGAAAGGCCCTCACGTTATTAGCTAATGTGTTTGAAAGAATCCTGCCATTGTGTTTTATCTTTTCTTAACTGCAAGCCAGGACATTTAAGATTTTAATTATTTAGAGAAAGGGGGAGGGGAAGTGTGCCTTTTGAAGAAGGGCCCACAAGTTTCCAAACACTTCAACATTTCATCCTGGCAATCAGCCAGATGCCAAACAAAATGCTGCTTTCCACCAGGGATCTGACAGGTGGCCTTTCCAAAGTTTACACACTGAAGTGAGAGCTGATGTTCTGCTGCTTATTTTTCTGCCTTTTAAGTTATTCCTTTATTGAGGCCAGACTGCAGACATCTTTCCACATAACAAAAGATAAAATCTTTCCCTGAATATTTGCGGATTTTAGTATGCTTTTATTTTATCCATATCTACTCAGGGGATTATTATTCACGCATTCAGTTGAAGAAATATTGGTCTGGCAAGAGAGAGAAACACATAGGTACGCAGGCAGAAGATAAGTTATTTGAAGCTCCACTGATAACACAGAACAAGATACTACCAAGATACAACCCAAGGAAAAATCCCACTTTTCCCTCAAGGTGCTTCCCCTGGGCCATGCCGCCAGCAGCAAAGAGTCCCTGGCCAGGAAGAGGGCTGGCACCTCAGCCTTGCTTGTCCCCCAGAGCACCTTCGTGTGGCACCACCTGCCTGGGGGTCCCCATCTGCCACCCACTGGCACACCCAAAGAGGCACCTTTGGGGAGGAGCAAATGCAGTCTGTGGTTGCATTCCACTTTCCTTTATCTCTTCTTTTTCTCTGTTGTCCTAGGGCTATGAAACGTCTCCTCAGAATTTTCTGGATGGAAATCCTCTAAATTGAGAAAATATCAGATGACAGGTAAAGTGCAAGGGAAAAATGGAAGTAGGATATGTCTAGGTTGTACATCTCACTTTCCATCCTCCCATCATGTATGGTGGCCCCACAAATACACAGCAAGTTACAGTTGAAGAGATGAGAAAAACCACAAATTCTTCTGTAGCAACAAATTTCTTGAAGAAACAAGATCCACGACTGATTCAATGCAATTGCTGACTGATAGCTAGGTTAACAAGGCTCATGTCTGACTCAGTTTAACTCCCTTCTGGGACCAGATTTTCACAGGCCACAAGGGAAGACTTGGGGTGTGCCCTTGCCCTTGTTTATATCCCATTTGGCCATCATGAAGCCAAAGGAAAGGTGGGATATACTAGATAATGCAGTATATAACCAAAAATTATCAGTGTTTAAGAGGAATATTCTGGCAAAGAAAGACCTAAGTCCTGACAAAAAGTTTCGCTTACTGTTGGCAAGCAGCAACAAGGGGATCTTTCCGTGGGTTGGGTTTGTGTTCCTATACTGCACTCTTCACCATATTGTCTGAGCAGTTTCTGAAGACTTCCCATGCAACTAACATCAGGCCCATACTGCCTGTTTGCTCTCCGTTCCCTGGAGAAGTGAGATGTAAGCAGTGAAGTGTCTTTTTTTTTTTTTTTTTTTTTTTTTTGGTACGGTTTATCTTAAATTATTATGTATGTTGTTATGTATTTATACTACAGAAGACAAGGTCAAAGAAGTAGCCTTGCATTTGAAGCAGGCAGGCAGACTGTGCTAAGTCTGTGCAAGACCTCAGTTCCCAGTGGAGTTTATTGCCCTGGCTGAGACCAGCGCACATAAGCTTTATTTTATGGAGGAGAGTCCTTTTCTGCCAAATGGGCAAGGCTGCAGTCCATAGCATTTCTCTTATATACAAGTATGTGTGTGTATAAATATGACAGAAGTCTAGAGGTCAGTCATGTCTGTGTTGGAGTTGTTTCACTACTCTAGAATGCTGTAAAGGGATCTTTCCAGTTAGAAAACTAAAAATCAAAATATATGTGTAAGTATACCAATGGACAGATTTACTACATGCTGTGAGTATTTTGTGGAGAGCCAGATCACAGAACAAAATCCTCTGTTCGCCAAACATTCAGAATAAGCCAAGGGGAAGTGAAAATATAGCACCATTGTGCTGAATTGTACATCCTTGGTCATAATACTCATGTTTTGACCAGTCGTTTCCATCCGACCCTTTGCTTTCCAAAAAATCAGAGGAGGGTACCACTGAATTTGTCTGCAGGACTAAGAAAGTCCTGCGTGCGACTGAAGGGGAAGTACACTTCAGCATCACATTTTTGTTTAAGATCTCAGCTTTCACCCACTCATGACAATAGCAAACAACCACTAATTTCAGTCATGCAGCTCAAGCACATTGCAAAATAAGCATAAAATTATTTACAATTGTTAGCAACGTTCCACAATACTTAGAGCAGGCGGAGAAATGCTTGAACTCCTCTGTGAGTAGTAAATAAGCCGCTATGCTCTTGCCATCTCTCCTCCCACCTCACACCCTTAAGAACACTAAAAAAAAAAAAAAAAAAAAGAGAGAGAGAGAAGAAATATAATAAAAGCAACTCAACAAAGCAGGCAATTCCTTAGGAATTTTCTTGTATTCAAAATCTCTCTGAAATCATCCAGCAAGTAAACCACAGGCCCCCTCATCCTTTTGGTCTTACAAAACAACAACATAGAGTCTGCTGCGCTCAGATGTGGTAATTACAGGCAACACGCACAAAGAAAAGCAAATAAAACAATTTCAGTTGATGGAGCCAAACATGCAATTGTGTTATCTATAAAACCAAAAGGTCAGTCATGGTTCTTGTTTCTTCAAATTACCATTTTGCCCTGAAGAAAAACAATTATCGCGTTAAGTAATCCTAATAATTTTCACATTTTCTTTGCATATCAGCATCAAATCTGAATGCCCTTCTTTTTGAGGCATCTGAAGTCTGTATTCTGAGACAAACGTATCTCTGACTTATTTCTAATTCAGGAAAACCTTGGTCCAAAACCCACCGGTGGCAATGAGAAGAACCCATAGAACTTTTTGCTACTGATGCAGATTCGTTTTTTTTCACTCTTCTTATCTATTTGTATGTCACCAGCCTCTCTCGCCAACAGGCATTGTAACCATAAGGAACAGGAAGCTGAGGGACTTGGGAGACAGGCGAATATAAAAAGTTGACGTATTTCAGTGTTGCTTTTCAGCTTTCCTGTTGATATATACAAAATTTCTTTACTTGTTGGTATTCATGGTGAAGTGCCAATAGTTTTGTCCACAGTAATTAAATGCCCTGGGTATCCCCTCAATCCTTGACCCAAATCCTTGGAGAATGGCACTTGGTTATTACCTTTCAGTACAGGTTGATCCCACAGGGGATCCCTTTCCCTGTTTGGAGGGAAACACAAATGTGCTCTAATGCATAAGTACTTGAACAAAATACCTTATAGAAAATTAACTTACTGACCTCTACAGAGCTTGATGAAGACTCTTATTAAAGAAATTAAAAAGTAATAAAATGCTTTTGCCTCAATATGACATTTGGAGTACATTCAGCCTTTGGAAACATTCACCATACATTCAACACCTCTCAAAACCTATGACATTTTCTGCTGGGGAGAAAAAAACTACAAATGAAATAGCCATATCTGGCTGCTTTCAGTAGCTCCAGTGCTCAGGAATCAGATCACAGCTGAAAAATCAGAAACAGAAATTACTGTTACAACATCAGTGGATGTAAGCTTGATGAAACTTTGAAAGGCAGCCTCATTTCAGGGGCAATGAGGGGAGATCAGAATAGACTTCATCTTTTTTCCCTATGGACAAGTGAATCTACATAACAAAAACAGCTCACACAGCCTCTCAAGGATGACCTGTTAAACCGGTGAAGGAGCAGGCCAGCCTCATGCTTGATGCCTAGTTTGGGCTCAGCTCAGCATCCGCATGTAGCTCTAAGCCAAGGGAAATCAAGCTAGCAAAGATATTTTGGCACCATTTCCTGGCGGCCACAGTGGCCTTGTGTATCTATTACATATTTTCTTTTTCATACTCTATGTATTTAGTCAACTTTGTTGGCTGATGTCTGATTTTTTTTGCTTGTTTCACTATGTCTTGGCTGTACTTTTGATCACTTGGCTTGCCCATGTCTAGTGTCGCTTGATTTGTAAAGCTGCTGCGCTTTCTTAACTGGACAAAGATGATGAAGGGAATGGAGCATCTCCCTTATGAGGAAAGGCTGAGGGAGCTGGGTCTCTTTAGCCTGGAAAAGAGGAGACTGAGGGGTGACCTAATTAATGTTTATAAATACGTGAAGGGTGAGTGTCCTGTGATTCTGTGTGTGACAGTTATAGGCTGGAATCCATTTATGAAAGTTTGTTTTTAGCATTTCATGCTGCATATGAACTATTTGTTAATTCACTCATTCAGCTTGCTGAATACAGAACAGAAGCATATACATGAATTTGGGAAGAGGGCTGAGGGGGAAGACTATAATCAGTAAAGGTCACGAAACCCTCCTCAAAGTAGCAGTGCCATTAGCAACTCAGCACAGGAACAATGGCACAGGTTTTTTAAGGTGTTATGTGTCAGGTGTTATCGCATTTTATGGTGTGTATTTTCCTTTCCTATATAATTTTTAAGCTCTCTTTCCACAGGACCCCCTTACAGCGTCTTTCCCTCCCTTAGGCGTAGGCAACAGCTTTTACCTGAGAGAAAGCCCTCAACAGACCAAGCAATGCGAAGGACTGTGCATGACATCTGCATCACCCTTCACCTAACAAAGAGGAGCTACCAGCTACTGCTGGACTCCTCAGGCCCCTGGTTCCCACCACCTTATTCAGAAGTCTACATGACGCAGCAGTACTCAGAGTACCTGAGCAGGACAGCATACAGTCACAGAAACAGGTAAAGTGCTTGGCCTGGGGAACCTGGAGACTAGAAAGGATCATTTCTTATTTTCACCTCCTCCCTTTTTCAAAGCCCTTCTGTTTTCCTCTCATATTTCTGCCTCCATATTCTCCTTCCCCAGGCCAGGCTTCCAGCTGTACCTCCTTCAGCTGTGCTTCCTCTCACCTCCTCGGTTGCTTCCACTCCCCTGCCTGCCCACCTCTAGTCCCCTTGGGCAGGTGGACGAGTGATAGGGAGGAGGGTGAAGGTACCTGTGGAGATTTTCAAGCCACAGCATGGGGACACTTCCCAGATCACAAGAGCAGCTCCCTGTGCTCATCATCAAAGTCAAATGGAATGCAATGGGGCACAACAGGTCAAATAAAGAGAAGAGTCCTCTTCTCCCTAAGAATCACATAAACACGTTGTAAAACTGCTTGGAAGAACCAGTGCTTTCTCCGTCTCCATTGTGTGCACTCTGGTGAAATCCTTCTTGACTGAAAACGTGCAGGAACAGCGGAAGTATGAACGCCTCATTCCTCGCTGCCCCCAAAGTGTGTGTTTCAAAGCCTGGTCAGGACTGTTGTCATGCTAGCAAATGCAAGCACACACCACGGGCACACCAAGCTGCTTCTCACAATTTCCTCCATGTGGCTTTGAGGACTGAGCAGGGGCTACTTTAACTTGATGTTGTTTCAGCCCCAAGCAAGCAGATGATTCTTTAAGTAGCTGCAGGCAATAGTTAGCATGCAAGCAGTCACTGGCAAAACTTTGTCGTGACTGCTGATAAGTCACTGAGGCAGGAAGGGCTTTCTGCAGCAGCAAGCAGGCAGTACAGTGGGGAACTGCAGGAGTGGGCTCTGTCCCAGGAGGAGTACTGCATGGCTCTGCTTTCAAATGACAATTCAGATGTGGTCACAGGCAAAATAAAACACCAAGAGAAAAAAACTTGGCAAATAGCCTGGCTGCTCATGGGAGAGCTTCTGGCTTGGCTGATTACACAAGATGCTGCTCTTCTTCCTTGTGCGGTTGGGCAAGACCTACCATAAGAGCAGCCCCACCGCCTGTCTTCCATTGCGACTAGGGCTTGATCCTTCCTGCACTGGAGAAACAGCAGGCAACTTATAGCAGAAACTCCTTGGCTCTGCTCCCACAGCACTATGGCTTTGCTCTGTCCTCAGTTCAACACCTAGCAGGAAAAGCCAGTCTGCAGCTCACAGTGGGCAGATGTTTTCACTAGTGGGGCCAGATGCTGGTTTAGGATATGGGTAGAATTGCACGATTTTAGGATATGGGTAGAATTGCATGATGACTTCCCTTTCTTCTGTAAGAGTTTGATGGTGGCTTAACACACATGGGCACACCAGGAGATGCTGAACATGTGCAGGGCTTACCAGGAATTAGTATTCCCCCTTTTCCATTCCCTGTTTGGGGCCACAGCGTAGAAGAATGTGGGCCACAGTGCATCTTCCCACAGACCACACTGACCCAGACCTTTGTTTTCTTTTAGACATTTCCCATGTTCAGTGTATGACTGCAAAGGAGTTTTCCCCTCCAATCTTACACACAACTCCTCTTGAAGTGGATTCCAGTAGATCAATGGTAAAATTAGAAGAGGGAGCTTAAGGGCACATTAATATTTGTACCACAGAGGTGATCAGCAGCTCAGACAAGGAATGAGCCCTCTTCTAATAGGCAAACACACAGGAGGAGGCAGTGTGTTGCCAGGCCTTTTCTTCTTTCCACTCTACATCTCAGTAGGGATTTGGAAGTGGGAATAGGACTGCAAGGTGGAATATGATTTACGAATAGAATGTGATTTTATCCCTGGTTCCTTTGTTGTTGTCACATTATTTCTTCAAGATGTGTGGCCATAACTGGGAGTTACGGAGGGGAGCTTAGGGATTAGAAGATTAAACTTGGATTTGCAGCTTTTTATTTTAGGAAAAAATGGCTCTTCCAAACTGCCAACAGCCTTTTTGCCTACTGTGCTGATCAAAGCCCTTGGCTGTGCCATGATCAGAATGACAGTAACGGATCTGTTTGAAAACATCCAACTGTCACCTTGTACCACACAGCAGTGTTGAAAGATGATTGCATAAGGATTAAATATCTTACTAATAATGGCTACATTACTCTTTGACCACAGGTTGCATTTGTTCCTTTGCGTGCAAAAATTCTGCCCAGAAAAAGAGTTATTGGGCCAACTGTGTCTCCAGTTGTCAACTGGAAAAATGTATCAGTTCATATTCAAGACCACCAGCATTTCTCTGGTGGTTGCTGTGCTTGGATGAGCAGTGTAATGGAAGGAGAAGGACCATCCAGATCAGTTCCAATTTTCAATAAATTATATAATGATTTTGTGTATCTCTCTCTAGCAAAATAACCACAGGGAAAGTGGTCTCAGAAAAATAATGATTTTCAGTATGGAACATTTAAACCACCTTCTTAAGTATATCTGGGGAAATAAATCCTATAAAACAAGCTACCAGAATTCTGCAGGGAGGCTTAGCATGAAAAAGAGAGCAGCACCGTAACTAAAATGTATTATGATGGATTATTACTCTCATGTGAAAAAATCTGGGAAAAATTCTGGCTTCAGGAAGGAGTAAGAAAAGTGAAAGAAACTGCCCATCTTATTTTAAGGTCACAAGAGCTATTCAGTTTAAGTAGCACAGATGTCCTTAACTGGTTGTGAATTTAGCACATGAGGGCACAGTGGATGGATGTTCTCTGAGGCTGAACTTGGCCCCAGCACTTCTTATAACAACTCATGATACTAAAAAATCAACCCATTTACTGTCCCTTCTTGAGTACAAAAGAATTGAGCGTTGTTTAATAATACTGAGAAGACCAACAGCAAAATTTTACAGCACAACAGAGAACCGACACCATCAGGATTAAAATACTGTGACTTCTTTAAACATCAACATTACATTCCCATGAACTCCACAAGAGACTTTCCAGGGTGCTGGTCACTGGCAGAGATATAATGAAAAAGATGAATACAGCCTACAGTTTGGACGTCCTTTGAACTCAAGAATTATATGAAATGGGGATGGAGAAGGAAAAAGTTGGTGTGGAGCTTCCACAAAACGTGAGTTCATTCTAGGGAAGATCATACCCTGCCTGAACGTCCTCTGTAATTGCTCACAGCTACCCAGCCCATTGGCAGAACGGGTGGTGGTGTCAGCGGTGGTTAATCAGCTGATTCACAGACACTCAAGTGATCAAAAATGAGCCTGAGTCAATTGGATCAACTCGGTGGTGGAAATTGCAGCAGTGGAAAAATCTATATACTTCTTACAAGAGGAATTATGAAAAAATAGAGGCTTTTTGACCATATCAGTCTAACTGAGATAGATATCATGGGATATTAGAAATGTTGCTTTACTAACAGCCTTTATTTATGTATGGTCAGCATAGCATTCATGAAGTTACCATGTAGCTTGCTCACAGCAGGCTAACATATACCAAATTATACCTGTGGGATGTGGTCAAAGATCCATGGATTCCAGTGGTTCTGATATCAGGAACTGAGTGTTCAGATTGAAGAAAACCCAAAATGAAACAGTTTCAGAAAAACTCCCCCATAAAGCACAAGGTCCCATCAAAATGGTTCAAATGTCAATGAAATGGAAATGCTGGTGTGTTTACTGAGTTCCATTCCTATAAAGCTACTGGGCTTTGAACCAGAACCCTCTGAAAAGTCTTCATTTTCAAAACAGGCTTAATGCAGCCAATTATCCAAGATAAGAAGATATAGCTACTCAGAGCTGCACAGCTTGCCCATTGGAAAAAATTCTTCTTTTTCTGTCAAATGACAAGAGCAAATGCATATGTCGTAAGCAATGTTGCTGCAAATGTAGTCTTTTTGTTATAGCTCTGCCATTGACAATGTAAGAGCTATATATAAGTCTACAGCTAGTCTAAAAAACTCAAAGCAAGATAAATTACTAAAGCATTTTAAAAATTTGCATATTTTTAAAAATATTATTTTAAGAAAAACTATTATGCACACATGAGAACACGAGTAGAACAAGGTGGATTAGGCAAAATCTAGGTATTATTTCTAACATATCACACTATAATAAAGTTCCTTGCTTTTGCTTGGAACTAGTGACATGTGAACTGTGAGAACATCCTACAACAAAGAACAGCTCTCTAAGTGGGAAATTAGATTTTTGGGAAAACACATCACCCAGCATTTGGTATTTCAGACCTTTGTGAATTTACCATCAGAGGCCTGCCCTGGTTTCAGCATGGAACTGGACTATCTGCTAGCTCTTTCCATGGCTCCCTCCAAGTCACGACCGAGGAACAGAGATTCATTTAGTCTGGTTAGATCCAGCCCTGCCATTATGTCAATTCCTCCCATTTTCTGGATCAGTGGCAGCCTCTAGTTATTACCCAGTGGCCTTGATCCAAGGCTGGACTTTCCAGAGACTGAAGCATAAAAAAACAGAAGTCTGATGCTGGTGATGAGCCAGGACACTTGGTTTCCAAATCAAGATAAAACTGCAATCATTTTTTTTTTTTTCCTGTGGGAAGAGTCCTGTTTTTTTGATCTGCCCAGAGTAGAGCTCAACAGTATGGGCTTTTACACACGTTTGTATACACCGCTGCCATTGTCCTTTGTTCCAGGGCTAAGTGTTGGCAGAATAAACGCAGTCATCATAAAATATATTAATATGTGCAGACACGCTATTGAGTAAAATCAGTCTCCGTCAGAACTGAACTGTCTGAACACATCTTGGTGCTCTTTCGTTCTGGAAATAAGTAAGACTGAGGCAAACACTCTTCTGGAAGACCAAATCCAAGAACTTCAAGAAGGCACATCATGAACATTTTACTCCTGTTATTTCTGTGTTTCCTAGCAGAAAACTCATTAGCAAATTCAGTTTTGAAGGGATTACACATTATCTGGTAGCAATGTGGAGCTGAAAACCAAGCAAGAGTGCCAAAGGAGGTTTCTATTCATATTATATTATTTATTATACTCATAGGCCCATATTTCACTGAAAGGAGAGCAGATACTCTTCACTTGACTTTTTGGTGTTCAGTTCAAAAAGAGTACCTGACCTACTTAAATAGTCATAAATCTGTCTAGCTGCTTATGTGACCCATTTTTGTCAATTTAAAGCCCCTTAGCCAAAATGTTATTGTAGACAAAAATTGAAAATTTTGTGATCATATCTACACATACCATTGTTTTCATTACTGATGCAGAAAGTCTCTTGAAATCAGTTAGTGTGGATTTGTGTGCATCTTTTAAGCAAACAACATCTGAAGATGCAATATTCTTTCTGAGATCTTGAAATGGGCAAAAGACAAAGAAATGCTGATCCAGCTGACTCTAGCTAATCAGTTTCCTTCAGCCTTCTGGGCTTGCTTACTTGTGTCATTGTGGAAGTCAGAGCATACATTAAGAGTGAGGGCAAAAGTCCAGCAGTGAAGCACAAGGCGGAGAGGTTAGGATTCAATTTCCATCTAAAAAATTAACTCTGTCCCTTTGACACAAATTGACACAAAGCTAGAGGAGACCTCTTGAGCCACTGAGTCTGGACCACAGAATCTACAGTACAAAGCATGATATATACTGTGAATGCCCAGTATAGCTGCTGTTGTACAGTGAAACTCATATGATGGGACAGCACTTGATTCACTGCATCAGACAGGACCAGCTCTTACACATGCACAATCATCCTGGCTTCAGGAGATGAGTTTCAGCAATAGTGTCTATCGTGACTGCTTTATGGAATTATGCTGAGGCACAACTCTCTCTACAGCCCTGAATCAGATTAGTTACCTCATCTAGAGAGTAGGGAAACCTTACAGAAAGAAACACTGAGCAGTAGTTTAAGATAGCAATTGCTTCCCTTTTTTTAACCTCTGAGTTCCACCTGCCCATAGTGTCATTTCAAGGATTTCTTGAAAAAGAAGCTCAGGCAATGATGACTACTTGGTAGACATGCCTTCCCTCATCATCAAAAGGTGAATGCCCAAGAGCACCTTCTTCAGGAGAGCTTCATTTCCTTCCTAGTGAACAGGCGGATGTTGACTGATCTTTGCCTGGGCAGCTGGTAGGTGGAGCAGACCCCTCCCAGAGGCAGGAGTAGGTGAGGGTGACCAGTCCTCCAGATGTCCAGTCAGGCTAAGGTTTGCAGTCACTGGCCAGACTTTGAGAAAACACAGTGGAAATTCCTTGGTACCATACAGTGAAAAGACTGTACATAAACCTCTCTTGCTGCAAGGAACAGCACATCTGACTTTCCACCAGCCCTTTTAATCTAGATGAGAGTGCTGCCCTAGCATGACCTACAAGCTGAAGAATTAGTTAATTTTCCCCTCTGATTAATAGCTTATGTAAAATTAGTAGGAAGGAAAAAAGATGTGCTAGTTAACCACCACATCTTTCTTGGCAGGAGGATGTAAATGTTGAAGACAGAGATAATATTACCTCCCTTGGGCATTAGGCACTTGGTGGTTTGGAGCACATGCCTTTGATAATCAACATCAATATCTCTTTCATGTCAATGAACAGAAAATAGGGCCTCTTCAAAGAGAGTAATGCAGAAAAAAAATTGTTAAACAGGCCTGACTGGGTTGAGCGATGCTGGAAATTAAGTACCCTGGAGGGGCAGGATTAGAAGTGAGGTCAGCGCTCTCAGACAGGGCAAGGGACTGAATTAATAGCCCTCTGTACTGCCTCTGAAGTTTGGATGGTTGTCACTGAATATCCATGCAGCCTTCTAGGTCTCCCCCTCCATGTGCTGCCCTGATGACTAGCATTCTGCCTTCTTGTCTTAAAATACATGAATTAGCTGGTGGCCAGGAGCTTACTGGCCTGAGCTTTTGAACTGCTATAGAGCTTCAGTTACACAGCCTCACTGAGAATTCTTTTTTTTAAAATCCTGACTTTTTCATAATGTTAATCCGCTAGTAGATACTTGTTCTTTATCTAAGACACCAAGGCGTTCAGGAAATGCACATGAAAGAATGAGGCTTTGTTCCTTTGCCATCCGGACTCCTGTTTCATGTGTGCTTCAAATAAGGGAATTACTTTCTAGTGACTCACAGTTTTCTTTGACTTAACCCTTCTAGAGACAAATGACTTGCTGTACACAGATGTCATCATTTCTCTCCTGGATGGTAACTAATACAAAGTTAACCTTTCAGGAGAAACACCTTTAGAAAAGCGCATCTGGTTTTAGCCTGGGAATTTCAAAGGTTCTTAATAAAACTGGGCTCTCAGTAGCGATGTGCTTTATTATTGAAGATGCCTTGCAATGTCCTACCCTTCCAGACTGCCAAAGCGGCTTAAGAAGTGCTACAGAGTGAGAGTATGGAGTTGGGGCTGTGCTTACACCTCCACAGCATAGTGGAGTTCTGTGGTGAGGCCCCCAAGAGAGGTTTGCCTGTCCCTCCATCGCTGGGCCATGTGGAGACACAGAGCCCTTGCATCTGCATGCAGGGGACAATGTACCCCAACAGCCCACCCAGGGCAGACTGGCTCGCTTGGACAGGGAGCAACGCCAAGATGCTTATGCCACTTACAGATCCAGAGCCCCAAGTTGTGCCAGCAAGGGATCTCTGTAGCGTACTCCACTGTAAAAATTCAAGGATACTTCCCAATGAAACAAAAGGAAATTAGATGTTCTGTTCAGGTGACTTAAGGTACAGCCTTTCCAACCTCAATTCTTTGAGTCCAGACTCTTTTCCAAAACCATTTTTGTGTATGGTTCTTACTAACAAGGGGTTAGTTTCTGTCCAGCATAAACATGCCTAAACCAATTAATTACCACCTGTACTGGCCAGGAAAATTCATCAAGTGCTTTGCTAGCAAGTGCAGTATTTAAGCACAGATGCAACTAGTAGAGTGTGGATTCTGGTGTTGGTAGCATCAGAGTGAATTTGTCACTGCCTGCAGAAGTCTGGACATATCCTTCTTGAACTGAATGCCAGCAATTCACTCATTTCTCAAGTTGATAAAGAAAAATGGAAACACTTCAGAGCAAATCTCCCACCATCTACTGCTCACTGTTCTGGCTTAAATTGCTTTGCACATTCTGTCCCTGATCAACTCAAATATATCATTTCTTTCCATTTCCACTTATTTCCAGGAGCAGCTTCTTGCATTTTACTTCTTAGATTGCTTCAGAAAGACTTCAAGAGCCAACCTTCAAAGCTTTGCTAGAGAGGACCTTGAGACCAGAAGCAGACATTTTTTCCAAATAACAGCAAGTTAAGCCCCTGAGAGGCTCACAAATTCCACGTTGTTGCTGATGAACGAGAGAACATAGCCTGGTAAGCGGGGCCCTCCCAAGGCTGCACAAAAATGCTACATGCATAAATGACTCGAACACATTTCCTGTGTGCCAAGCCAGCAGGACTGCCAAGGAAAACAGGAGAGATTAAAACTTTATCTCCAACAGCAGACTGCAGGACTGCCTTCCCACAGCTTCTGCTGCAGCTTTGCGAATTAAGTAATGTTGGGGAGGGGTCTGGCTGATATACCCCAAAACACATCCAGGTCTGTCCCTAAATCAGCTCTACCCAGACTGTGCAGGGAGCCTTCCTAGCACCCTGACACAGCAGCAGTCTCTGTAGAAGACCCAGTGAGCCAGGGAACAAGAGACAGCATTTGTGGTAGGACTCCTCTCTCCCAGGTCAAAACTCACTGCATGGCAATGTTCATCATTTAAACTAATACCTGCTTCCTTGCACAGTTATAGGTTTCTGAAGAGATCTTCTCTCCAAAAGATCTCCAAGAATTTCACAGACAATTACATTTCACAGTATCTTTTTGAGGGAGGTACTCCCTTTTGAGGGAGTGTGGGGTTGTTTTTGTTTTACAGTAGAAGAAACTGAGGCACGATTAAATTAAGTATGTATTTCATAATGCCAGAGTTGAATCAGAAGCAGACCAAGCCCAAATTTCCAGTGTGTGCCATCACACACTCGTTTCTCCATGATGCTGCTCAGGAGATCTGATAGCCAAACCTTGAATGCTATTTTAAGTTGCCAAATGCAGATGAAGTTTGTGACTCGTGTTAGTATCTAGCCCTATTTCAGCTTCACTGAGCTCTCAGTCTAAATCAACTGGTATCCAGTACAGCCATATCCATACAGGTCCATGAGATCAGCAGAATGATAAAAATATAGGATGTTTTTATTTTTAAAAAAAGGGCAAAACAGCATATGTCATAAATTAATTCAAAGATCAGCGAAACTCCTTGGATGTTTCTCTCCCCCTTCTAGAGAATGGATATAGTGCATCCCAATGCAGCCTTGACACAAGATTTAGTGCTTTGTTCATGCTGTGTTTAAAAGTTTGTATGGATTTTGTCTAAATAGCTGCAAATCAGTGAATTTGATTAAAAATGAGCTTTCACAATCATTTGCTTATCTGAGATGTTTTGCTGAAAAGCCAGAAGAGTAAGTGTGACAGTCTGCTCAAGAAACTTTCATTTTGTTCTGTAGAGATACCACTGTTTTCTTCTTTTTTTGATCCTGCTTCAGTCAGTTATATCAAAAGATACGGTTTCAAGGTGACAAATCAGATTTGTACACTTGGGGCAGTAACATGCGTTCAACTGTACCAATGAGAAGAATGCGATTAAAAGGGAGCTTGATTTATGAAAAGTAAACTGAATAAACCCAAAATATACAGACATGTAAGCAGACATTTTGGTACTACCATTATTCCATCTAAGGATAAGTTAAAGATTTTTTTTTTTAATTTGTTTAAAAGAGGTGAATTAATAGGATTCAAAGCTACATTCCCCTTCATGGTGCACTTGTTATTACAAACAATACCTGTCTTGTAAAGGGGTCTCTGTTGACAATGACAGGCCTGAATAAATACTCCATTGGCACATAGGTTTCCATTAGCTCAAGTTTACATGCCTTGTCATGCTTTTCCAGCAGTCATTTGTCACCGTGCTTTGCACAAGATCAGCAAACACTATTTCCCCACAAACTTTCCCCCTGTTTCTTTCTTGGGTTGAAAGCAATTAAAAAAAAAAAAAAAAAAGCAAACAAAAAAAAGTGCATAACCATTTCTTCTGCAGGGCACTCAAGCTTTGCATGGAAGAGCAGCTTAAAATTTTCCATCCTCAGACCAAGAGCACAGCCCTGCTGTGCAGCAGTCTCTGAGGCAGCTCTCACAGCTTCAGCCTGTGCTCGGAGACAGCACGATGAAGCCAGAGCCCCAGAGTGAATCGCAGCCAGGCTGCAGGGTTGTTTCAGTAGTGCTTAACTGGCCACACAGCCTTGTTGCTACTGACAGATCTGCAAGCCAAGCAGTTGTCAGAAATCATCTGTTTTCAGCTTTCACTGACCTTAAAGACATATAGAAATTTCTTTCCTCGTACCAGGCTACTGGGTGCTTGGGCATATTCCTCCCAGGGACAGGATAATTCAAAGGCTGGGCACATCAGGCAACTTTAGGTACACACAGATGGCATGCTCATACAAACACAAAAACCTGAAATACTTAAGGGTTTTGGCATAAAACTCATGTCTAAAGAAAAGCCAGTCCACTCAGTGCCATGTTTGTAAACACGCTCCAGAGACTGACCCTCGCACAGAGCAAGCCTTGAGCTCAGGCTGTGGGCTCATGATCAACATCTGATGAAGAGTCACAGGACACTTTGTCATTGCTTCCACACCAAAGAACAAATGCTGCCCTCGGCTCAGTCTGGTTCCAGTTTAGAAGGGGTGACATTTGGCAAGTCAAAGTGACCTCAGCTTCATTGAAACTCTCTGCTTGGTATTAAACAGCCAGCAGGGAATTATGGGACCAGCAGGAACCAGATGGGAAAGCACCAGGACTGGGGACAGTGAAGCTACAGATCCAAAGGTCATTACTGCTTCATAGGGAGTGCCTGAGACACATGTGTGCTAGTCCAACCCCCAGGCTAAATAGCAGCTGCAGACCAGGGCGGCCTGGGGAGAAAACCCCCTTTTCCTTCCCAGCCTGCAGACAGCCCCAGCCCTCCCCAGGTTGCATCTGCTGCAATGGGCATTTAACCAGCAAAAGCACCTGGAAGTCAGGCTGTGTGTGTTTGTTTTTACAAGGAGGGGCAAGGGGTTAAGCAGCAAAGCAGAGCGGGAAAAGCAGAGGACAAGGCAGTTTTGTGGCCCCGTTCTACTCTCCTCAGCCTCTCCCCTAGCACAAGAGCAGCCACCTCCCTAGCAAAGACCAGGCGGCTCTTCACCCCTGGGTCCCAATGCCTCCAAGCTGTCCGCAACCTGTACATCAGGGGCAGGGAAAGGGCAAGAGCAGCAGTGGACCCCCTGGCAGTACAGCTTTTTAGAAAGGATGGGAAAATAAGACCACTCAGTTTTGTTTCTGCTTTTTTTGCTGTTAAGAGAGTATGACAGATTTGGGCATTTTCCAGGGGAATGCTGTTCAAGTAAATCGCACATGGTTCCCCTGCTAAACTTCTGTTAAACAGGTAAGACCAAATGCCAGGCAGACACAGCAGGGATGGGTTTTGCATCCTGCTGCCCCAAGGGCTGGGAGAGCCCAGAGCCTCTCACTGCCTGCTGTCACCTGGTCACTGTGTGCCACCGCCAGCTCCCAGTGCTCCACTCCCATCAGCACGGGGGGACCCACAGATAGATCTGTCCATA
>NW_010110793.1:46249-46582 GCF_000699245.1 Pterocles gutturalis
ACAACAGTGGTTGTTAAAACAGCACTGAAACCCCTGTTTCCATACTTTTGGGGCAGACACTTTCCTGCTGGCTTTCCTGCTCTACCACTAATTATCCTCTCTGCCAAAGCATACATCCAAATGTATGCAAATGATGAAACAGCTGAAGGCCTGCAAAGAGCTAGAGCCGTGCAGCCTACCCCTCAAGGGCAAACTGACCCTGATAAGGAATGCTAGAAAATCCAAAGATAAATCTGTGAAAGTAGCCTTCAAGCAGGATTTGGTGCCACGGCCTCTGTGCATCCTTAGATGTTATTGCCCCTTTGAGCAGGATGAGTATCAACACAGGGGGTG
>NW_010110793.1:46624-46890 GCF_000699245.1 Pterocles gutturalis
ACATCCTCCAGATTTTAACGGCGCCATCTGAAGAGCAGTTCATGTTCTGAAATTAATTTTTCATGTGTGCATCATGAGGTCCTAATAAAAACATTAAAAAACTGTCTTTGTTGTCCTCCGATCCCAACAGGACTCCCTTCTCCCTTGGCATTTCTCATCATTGCTGTTGTCTGTAGGCAGCAAGGTTGTTGTTAAGGTTATGGTACCAGCTTCACAAAATGAAAAGGCTTTTTTTTTAAAAAAAGAGAAAAACAAAAAGACAAAAC
>NW_010110794.1:0-51043 GCF_000699245.1 Pterocles gutturalis
GCCCAATGGAGTCAGCAGGGCTGACCTGAGTGCCATGGTTCTCTGTGTAATGCAGGAGGGGAGCTGGGTGCATAAAAAACCGGTGTTTTAAAAGCTCAGGCTAACCAGCAGAAAGTGCTGGATGGGGGAATATGCCTGAGACCCTGATCCCCTCAGGAGCAAAGGTAACAAACCGTGTGCTGCAGGAGAGCATCCATCTCCAGTCTGGTTTCCTTATGGTATGAGAAAGAGTAGAGGAAAGCACCTAATGAAATACTGCTGCAAAAGGAAGAAGTAATGATGAAACCCTTTGTTCAAGGAAGAAATATTTTATGCTGAGGGTGGTGAAACACTGGCACAGGTTGCCCAGGGAGGTGGTAGATGCCCCGTCCCTGGAAACATCCAAGGTCAGGTTGGGTGGGCTCTGGGCAACCTGGTCTAGCGGAAGATGTCCCTGCTCACTGCAGGGGGGTTGGACTAGGTGACCTCCATGGTCCCTTCCGACTCAAACTATTCTGTGATTCTTTGATTTTCTCTAAAGTTAGTGCATCTCCTCTCATTTTGCACCCCACCACTGTAACTCCCTGCTGCTCTGCAGCAGCAGGTGCCCGAGTGACACATGCTTGAAGGTTTTCACTCTGCTTTCACTTTAAGTAATTAATAATTTATTGGGCTGGAGTGGAAAAAAACAACCACAGCCTAATGACTCAGGGGTCTCTCTGGGAGAAGCATGAAGTGGGTACACGGCCCAGCTCCAGTATGTACTTAACATTATGAATTCATTGAAACAAGCTCTTGCTGGGTCAGCTCCTCCCTAGGTGACTACCAAGATCACCAGGCTGCAGTAATTCCTGCTCGTGTTTATCCACTTTTTCTCTCCGTACTCCACTCCTCATGGAAAGTGGAATAGCTTTGAGCATAAAGATTATTAAAGTGCCACCCTTGAAATATTGTGCAGCCTGGTAGTCTGAGTCTTTGGCAGTAGGAGGTGCGGGTTCAAACCCCTTCAAGCAAGAGGATGAAAATTTGCTGCTTGTAATCTGTGTGCATGCGAGTGAAAGGAGAAGGCACATTTTCTCCTGCATTCTCATAGAAAAAGGGAAGAAAAGCAAAAATTAGTCATAGTCTTTCATTTGGAAGCAGCCCAGCTGAAAGTCTAGCCTTAATTTCTGAAGTGATAATTGGTCTTTCTTAGATTATTGCCGAGTTAACCACTCTGTGAACAGCTAAAACCAAAAGAAGGGTGTTCCTAATACCTGTGGAATCATCAGGTAAATAAGACACACAAATAAATTCCTCCTCATTTTCAAATTCGACTCTCTCAAAAGAACTTTAAACCTTTTGTTCAGCAAAGTTATAAATTTTTTTGATTGTTACACCTAAACGGAAGTAGCACCTAAATATATTTTTTTTTTATTATTTTTTATTTTGCCCTGCTGTAGAAGTGTTGCTTTAAGTCTTGCTTTTCTGCAAAACGGCTGCCCCAAGTAGAGGGCTGTGAATACTCTTGCTGTTGGCATGGTTTGGCCATATCCTTCCATCTCCTGCAGTTGCCAAAAGTGATCACAACAGCCATGGATGCAGCCCCAGGAGGGTTCTTCAGTGGAAAGGGATTTCCTGGTGGCAAAGAATCAAGGCTTTTATCCTACTGTCTATTCTTGCTGGAGGGGGTGTTTGGAGAAGAAAAGGCACCTCCGAGCCTTGCCAGTCCCTGCTGCTGGAACAGGCTGTCAGAGTGGTGGGCGCTCAGGTATGAGTTCGAGCAGCTTTTCAGCGTCTTTTGCTTTGTGCCAGGGCTTGGGACAGTTTCCAGCCGCCCTCAGAAGGCAAACAGTGAAGAGGTGGCTTAATCCCCCCTGAGTTTGGCACGATATCATGCCTACTGGGTTTGAGAGCACTTCTGGTGCTCAACAGCAATTTTCCAGTGCTGTGAACATGGCAGTGTCTTACCTTGCAAATTCTTCCATTGGCAAGCTATTGTCCCAGCTCCAAGTGAAATGTCTTGTCAGTTTGGGAAGAGATTGTGTGTACATTTGTAATAACTGTTTGTGTCAAACACCTTTGGAAGGCTTTGGGTCTGAGCTTTAGACTGAATGGATACAAGCATACGTTGATAGGACTGATGACTTGAAGGTGCTAAACAGAGAAAACAAGAATAAAATGACCAACCCTATAAAAACAAGGCACCAATATCATGAGACAAGCCTTCGAGTGAAAAGAGCAAAGAATAAGACAAAACAAAACAAAGCCAAAAAACCAAACCCCAAAAACCCAAAGTCTAGGAGAAAAGGAATATATGGTAAGCTAAAGAAAAATTTTTATATACGTGAAGAGTTCTTTTTTCAAAGCTCACTGAAGAGGTACAGGCTCATTGTGCAGTCTTTGTGCTCCTCCAGGAACACAGGGCTTTGGTTCAAGTCAGTCACTCATTTCAAATATATCACTTTAGTGTTATAGACATTAGAGCTAAAATCAGTGAATGCGTTTAAAGAGCTTTTTTGGCTTGAATAGAGATTAGAAAGTTCTTTCTAAACTTTTTTTTTTAATAGACACACATGATTCTTTCACATTTGTGTTTTAGCACATTATTTAACCATTAGATTCTTGGCTAAGTGATTGTCTAATGCAGGAGATATTCCAGGAACTGGCACTGTATGTCTGATGGGAATAGCTGTATTTCAATTCCCTTGCTTTGTGTCTGACAGCATTTACTTTCTTCCACCTCTCCTATTGTCAGAAGTCATCTTTTTCCTTCCAGATCCAGCCAGGAACTGTCTGACAAAAGGCTGATGATCCCTTTTCCAAACATTGTATCATCTCACATTCTTTGTCTGAGGTATTTTCTTCAAACTCTGAAGTGTTGAAGAGCTATTCCTTTCTCATTTTACATATAGGCGATTGAGGGAGAAGTATAAGCCAGGAGCTAGTGTCTACAGAGCCAGATTCCCAGGCTGGAAACCACTCAGTCACTCCTTTTTTTCTAGAAATGGAGAAGAGAGATGCTTGAAGTTACCTTAGCATGTTGATGTCACCTTGCCAATAAAAGCTTTTTTCTTAGAAGGCAGTCTTATGGGTTAAAAACAAAAAAAAACCCAAAAAACCAACCAACCAAACAAAAAAGGCATGGAGTATCCAAATCTCCTTTAAATACAGTAGAATTCATTGCTGGGCTGGTCTTAAATTTCTTGTTCAGTGCAAAGAAATGTGCTTATTAGTGCTTATTAGATTGTTAAGTGTTTTTCCTTGGTCATTCTCATCCATATGGAATTATCTAGGGTACAGACAAATAAATACTGACGGGTTGTGAGAGCTGGTGTTACTCCATTCTGAATGCCAAGTTGTGCTGGTTCCTTTTCGCTCCTCCTGCACTTCTACAGCTGCGAGGTAGCGTTTTCTGCATTTCTGTTTCCTACTGCATTTCCCCAGCTGATCCTTTTTAACATACGGTTGTTGGTTTCCTTTCAAGTACCGAATAAATGTCGATTAGTCCCTCATCTGTTCTGTGACTGATCCTTGAATCTTGAGGGTGGAAAATCCAAGTAGCTCTGTGTGTTGTGCTCATCTGAAAGCGGAGATTCTGGCCTATAATATTTATCTGCTTTACACTGGCAAACTTTGAATCTGCTGAAAGGATCTGTATGAGAATAGTGAGTGCAGAAGAGCAAGGGGGATTAAGCACATTTGTCACCATTACCTTTGCTGTGTCTCTTCCAGTAAATAGAGCACTCCTTTAAAATCCCAGTGTCCACTTTCATTTTTGAGATGAAAAGAATCCGATTTGATTTTCTTTTCTCTGATCTACATATTGATACAGCTCTGCCCTTATTGTACCTCTTACCAGCTCATTCTTGCTAATATGCTCTTACAAAATTTCTCATAAATGTTTCATTCCTAACAATAGAGTACCAGAATAATTTTCATGGTACAGAAATGTTCCGCTGACCAACTTACCGGAGTAAAACTGCTAATATGACCCTTGGGTCAGTCATGCAGCCATCTTTAATGTAAATTTAATACAGTGATTCCCCTGGAGATGGAAGATGGCAGGCTCGCCAGAGCTGCACTGAATCAAGGCATCGGGATGGAGCAGCCCCTGGTTACTAGGCTACTGTTCACCTCTGAGACCAGAAAAGATGGTCACAGAAATGCTCTTTCATGTTATCTGTCTCATAATACGACCTGCTATATTGTATGTAAAAAGTATTTTACAGATTTGATGAGAGGTTTAAAAATAATGAGGGACTGGATGGGAGGGGAGCGGGGGGAAAGGCAGAAGATGCTGGGTTCCAGTGTTCTGCTCCATTCTCCAATTGTTTCTCTGTAGAGAAACCACAAAAAGCCCAATCCGTACACTGGATATCAAATAAAACATCAGATTTTTCATAAGCTGAATAGATGCCTTGGAAAGCAGCCAACAAGGGAATTTTCCACTTGTGCTGCCTTTGCAGCCTTTTTCAAACCTCCTGTTAAGCAGCAGGCGCACATACGCACTTCTCTCCCTTTTCTATTATGCAGCTATGACACATTAAGCTCCCTGGAATGGTATTCATATTTTATCAGCTCTCCTAACTTTGGTTCTTTATTTATAACGTGCTCTGACTTCTTTTTTTTTTTTCTTTTTTTTTTTTTTCCCTTCCATCCTGTATATCCAGATTTAGTAAAGACAGAGACCAAAGCAGTTAAAGAAGGGAAAAAAAATCCAACAACCAAACCACAAATCAAACCTCTCTGTGAATTTAATCTTACCTTTCAGGTAGAGTGTATGTTTTCACTCGGTGTTAAAGAACTCATCTGATCATTATTTTCTCTTTTCATACACAGCTTGCCATGGCACCCTCTGCAGGTCATATATGATTTGCTTATGTTTAATATAGCATCTTTACTTTGAAGAATAGCAGATTTTATTCCCTAAAGCATGATATTTAATCTGTGTCTGCGATCTGCCAAAACGCTGAGCTTTACACACACAGCAGACCTGTGCTGATTTGCAAAAGCAATGATACAGGCTTGACAAACACTTCAGAAAATGGTGTTTATATATTGGTAGCCTTCTTTTTCTGACATCAGGAAAATCTCTTTTGTGGTATTGAGGAAAACATTGATTAGCCCATACTGATAGTGGGATCTCATAATGTTGAAGGCAGTCTGTAAATACCATGTCCTGGGTTCAGCTGGGATAGGGTTAATTTTCACAGAAGCTGGGAGGTGGGCATAGCCAAGGGGATATTCCATACCACGCTGATGCCATGCCCAGGATATAAGGGGAAGCTAGCAGGGAGAGGGACAGGGGTTTTTGTGCGGCGTTTTGGTGCGGTGAGGTGTTTCCATTGTGAGTTCATTCTATCATCTTTGTTATTCTCTTCTCTTTTTCTTATGTCGTATTATTAAAATCTGTCATTACCTCAACTCACGAGGTTCCACCTTTTTTCTTTCCCCCATCTTACAGGGAGGGGGAGAGGCAGGGGAAGGGAGCATCCACGTGGCTCATGGTGGCGTGTGGTTGCTGCTCGGTCCTTACCCACGACATACCAACAGGAACTGAATTTACTACCCCCGCTCCACTGACGTGAGCAGCTGGTCAAAACTGAAGACCCTAGAAGAACACTTTGCGTAGGTGGAGGAATTGGTAACATGAGCACATGGTATTTTTGGTACAATCTCAATGTCTTTGTTTTGTAAATAAGTCCTGTTTTTCAGAGTACAAGAGAAACAGCCATCAGATATTCTTCCTATTCTGAAATCCCAGGCTTGCTACTCCAGTAAGATCTGTCCTCAGGAAGCCTTTCTCTCTCTCTCACTCCTGCCTCCTACTTCCATCATATCTTTAGGCTTGTTCCTTAGCCCGTGCTTCTGCAAGCAGGAAAACATTTCTCCCCAGCCCACGCAGGTCAGCCCTGCCGTGACCTGTGGCCAGTGAGTGCCGGGCAGAGTTGGGTTTTCTGATGCTGAACAAGAGTATCGTGTTCGGTAGCTCCCAGCACAGGTGCCCGGTATGTGAAGGTAGTTAAAAGCATTGTTAAAAATCAATGGGTACATGAAACAATGTCTTCATACACCAATGGATGCCGGCAAACGGTTGAGATTTTATCGGCTGTTTGGTGAGACTGTGTCTCAGGGAAGGCAGGGGGAGTTGAACGTGCTTTCTTTGCTGTGTGAACAGGATTTAGATGTCTGCATTATTTGGAAATCTTGTCTGTCAAGAGAAAAGCCAACCTCTCAAAGCTGGGAAAAGAAACAAACAAACAAAAAAAACCAACCCAAAAAAGAAAAAAAAGCACTCAAATCTCAGTCCTTCCTACTTGGAGGATACTGCTAAAGTGAAAATCATGACCCAGTGGTTATCTCTTAGTGGATGAAGGCTGAATTGCAGAGCAGTAAGAGTGTACATAGGGCAGATGACGCAGTGTCTTCACACCCTCTCCTCGGTGGGGCACGCCTGCTGTTCTTGGGGAAGAAAAAAAAATATTAGAGAGAAAATTGATAATATGAAAAATCCTTTGCCCACTGTAAAGATAGGAAGCTAAGATATAGTCTTTTAGTAGGGCTTTCGTTTCACTTTCCTTTTTAGATGCAGTGTGTTCCATCAAAGATTTTAGGAAGTTTTGAATTGAAAAAAATGAAACTTGTATTTTAATCTCATGGGTCTACCATCGGCTTTAAGTAGCATTGTAGCATGCAAGTGGACTGTGATAATGTACAACTTGAATTTCTTTGGAATTCCATAGTCAAAGAAATGATGCTCTTCCAGTATAGTCTGCTAAAATATTCCTTTGAGATCCTTGTGTGATCCCTCATTGCTGGGTATTTCTCAAACCCTTTTGCACCTGCAAAATATGCTGCTAACATCTTCTCAGTTTAAGCACAGAAAAATGCACGGTGCAAGAAGATGGAGAATTAAGGCCTCCAGCTTACAGAAATGAAAGGAAACCTAGCTTCACTCTGAGCCAGATTTTGACCTTGGGTAGATATCATTAGATCTCTTGATTTAATTAAAACTTATTTATATGTTTCTCAGCTTTGAGGACCAACTTTCAGTTCAGTGTTCTTGAACTCTGAGTTTTATGAAGTAGTTGTGAGGAGGGAGTTTGAAGGATATTAACTCATTTAGGTGTAAAGGTTCATAACCTCTTACAGCAATCCTTTTTTTTTTTTTTTTCATCATTGCCAGACAGTTTCAGCTGTACACAGCAAGCAGAGTTGAATACGACTTTGAAGGATTTGAGGAGGATACTTCACACCTGGTGATAATTCTAAAGTGCACTTGTGTCTGTGCTGTTTTGTTATTTTTCTTGCTACTGACTTTTAGAGATTAACCACTTCAATGTCTCCTGATTAACAGACAAGTAAAGAAAAATATTGTTTTAATATCGTGTCTGGTGTATACACACACGAACAGACAAAACCAAAGGAACAAGCAGGCACAGATCAAACATGAATCCATCACAACAGAACAAGTTGAGATCCTCTTTAACTTCTCAAAGTGGGACGTCTAGTGAATACTGCTGTGTTGGCGTATATGTGAGAGTAATTTCAGAAATAGGAACTGACCTCTCAGATGGTCCTATACCAATTTACAAGGTTTTCTCACCATCTGATGTCATGTAGATGGATGGAATTCACTGGGAATAAACATTATGGCAAAATTCCAAAGGAAGAGCTTCCTAGCAATTGTAATTCCATGAATGTTCTTCTGAAATCAGTTTAATTTCTCCCAGTTTTCACCAACCTAGATAGGAACAGAACTTGGCACTTTCCTGGTTTTGCTAGGAAATAAAAGATGTCAAGTAAAAACTCAAAAAATACCTAATTCTGTCGGAACTTGGGTTTTCTGCAGAGGGCTTTTTTGTGTTCATTGAATTTTTGTTAGCCAGAGCTGTTGAAGGAGACTACAGAAAGAGAGAAGGGAATATGGATCTGAGCTACTGGCCTCTTAATATGGGATCAAGCTTCTTTAAAGTCAGTCTAATTTGTGAGTTGAGATCAAACAGTTTAAGATAATGAGTGTAGTAAATTTTGGGGAAAACACTTTGATTGCTCAGTGGTGCAAGGATATTTTTTTGTAAAAAAAACAATTATCTCTCAGATATACTACATAAGCATCTTGATTAACCATTTAGCTCCTGCATTTTAAAGGTAAGATGAGCTACAAAGAGTTTTTTGGGGCTAGCTAAAGTGATCATTGTGTGTAATTGCCCTATTTTACGTGTGGCATTCTGATTAACATGTACATAATGTCTGAGCTTGAAGTGACCTGGTGTGAAGCAAAGTGGTCTGAGCTGCAACTATCATGCAGAGTCTTGGACCTGGCTCATTCTTATATCCCTGTTGACTCTGGCATGTGCTGGAACGAAGATCTAATGACAAAAATAACAGAGCCATGACTCAGAGACTGCTTGTAAGGGTGAGAAAGTGATGGATAAAAACGTGTCATGTTTACATCTAAGGTTATTTTGTTAAGGAGTAGAATTGCATGCTAAACCAAAGTTAATCCTTGGATGCAAATATCTGATTTTTAAAACTATTCTGTTAAGTAAGAAATACAACTTAAGCACTTTTAGCAAGAAGTCTTCTCTGGTAAGTGCAAGCAGAATCCATGAAGTATTTCCGTAACTTTAAAGTGAGATTTAAATAATTTTAAAAGGTTTACAGGTTTGAAAGCTATATTATACAAGACAATTATAGAGCTCATTAATACAGATAGGATTGGTCTCAAGCTGCAAGACTGAAGCCTGAGGCTTTGTTTCAAATAACCTTAAATGTGGGTTTAAGCTGACAGTAAAAAATGTGCCTAACCTTCTTTGGCAAGGAGAGGGGAAGCAATCACATTGAGGAAAGAGACTATGTATAAAGCGTAGCAGGAATTTTGGTTTTATGTGTACACTCTACTACCCTGAACAAAATGCTTCCCACTTGTAACGCAACCAGTCCCTTGCACATCCCCACCATTTCACACAGGTGGTAATTATAATTGGTAGAAAACTAAGTTGGGAGAAAAAGAAAAAAAAAATACAGCAGTATTGTTTATGATTTACATGCTGTTTATTCTCATTTGCTTCTCTTAAACCACCTGGTTTGTGGACAGCTTGTAGGAGGCAGCCTTGAGGGCTGGAAAAAACCAAATAAGAGGATTGGAGGTAGTATTGCCAAAGCAATCAAAATCCCTGTGTATGGCAAATATGAAAACATGAAGTGGGGAGATGAGAAAGAAAACAGCCTGAGCACAGCTCTGTGCTGTTATTGGCAAGACAGAGTTACGGGAGTTAGCTTGTTTGAAAGCAAGATCGTCAATGTCTGTGCTGCACTGCTGAAATAATCAGATTGAAAATAGAAAACTGATCCATCAACGGAGAGACCAAGAAAGGGAGCAGAGAGACAATCAGGAGAGGAATAAGCTGGGGACTGAAGAAGGTTTCAAGGCTATGTCTTTGAGGAGAGAGCAAAAAACAGTGCTTGTAGCCAGCACTGTGTTCAAGAAAGATGAACATGGAAGCAGGAGACTGGGAAATATCTTAATGGAAAAAAAGTGAACAAATTAATTTCATGTGGAATGAACGTTTGCTTGAAAGAAATGCATTGGAAAATGGCAAGCAGTTTCAGCAGGTTTAAGCAGGGTTTTTTGAGGTCTAGCTGAGTCATTAAGATGTTCCAGTAGAAACAGTGAGACACTGAACACTCATCTCTTGAAAACAGTACATAAATCCTTCTTGGTGGGTAACTGCTGTGGTAAGAAACAGAAAATCACTAGTTAAATTTTCTCTTTTACATAAATGATCTGATGTTGACTTAAATTATGAATGTTCAAGTCCAATAAGAGCACTTCCCTGCTCTGCTATCGATACCTCTTATATCCTTTGTCCTAATAAAATGTCTTATACATGTTTACCTGCCAAGCAAAGCCTTAAAAAACTAAATCAACTTATTGTATGAAATGAAATAATATCAAATTACTTTTTGAGGTTAGTTTAGTATCACACGAGCTTCGTGTTGGGCCAAGAATACGTCAGTGTGGTTCACATCCTCTTCCCTTGCGAGGAAAAAAAATCATCCCTTTCCAAGTGAGAATTTGCACAGACGTGTCCTCCTTAGTGCAGGTGCTTGCCTGAGGAAGGACCAGAATTCTTGCTTTCCGCATTAGATCTATCCTTACACTGCCTTCCTGTTGGACTGAGGAATCTCAGCTCCTGTTATTGCTACTCACAATGATTTTTCATTTTTTTTTCAGGACAATCTACCAAGTGGGGTTTTTTTAGGTTTGTGACAGGCTGTTAAACCCTAACCAAATATTGTTTTATAAAACATGCTTCTACTTAATTTCTTTATCAGTTTTGACTTTAAAGTAGTTGGCGTTTCCAGCTTCAGACATGCCACACATTTGTACCTCAGTTTTAAAGCCACAATGGTTAGAATAAAGTTCTGAGAGTTCGTTATACTGTAAATGCTGGATGTTCAGGATATGTTATTGTTCTGGGATAATCTAAAATAGGTAACAAAATTATGATATTTATTACGGAGTCTGTGATCATAAAACAGGAAACATTTTGTATCTTTTGTAGAAAGACATTTTTCAAACAGATTAAAATGTCTTGAAGATTTGTGAAATCAGATAAATTGCACCTTTTTATATATAAATGAAGTTTAATAATTATTTAGTTAATTATAAAGTTTATATCATCTTTACATTGAAGCTTGTGCAGATATTCGTGTTGCAGATACTACGCTCACGAAACAATGAGCAAAGCCAAATGACCTTCTCTGTACCTACTAGGAAATAAGACAGTTTAGGAAAGTGCAGTCATTGCCAATAGCAGTATAAAAATCATGCTTTAGGAGATAATGACTACCTCCTTATAATGATATGATCCACAAGGATATTATTATTTTATGGAATTTTGAGTGTTGTTTTCTTATCAGCAGAGAACTCTTGCAGATTGTGTACAAGGACTTAGGAGTTGTTTTATTATTAGAATACCAGGGCTTCAGATCTGCAGCGTACATGGTACACCCTCACTGTCGTCACCTATAGCACCACCACATTTTCCTCTTTGTAGTTGCCACCTGTTGAGCTTCCAACATGTAGCAGTAATTCTTATTACTTCTTATGCGGAAACTTGCATTTTTCTGATAATTTCTTTCTGTAAGGTACTCAGAATCTCTGTATTGATGGTCCTTTTCAGTTATGGATCCTCAGGAATTTAATTAGAATTATTAAGCTTTTCTATAGGTCATTAGGGAAATGTTGAATAAGATAGTTGAAACTGCTTTGGGTGCAGAAATCTGCACTTTCCTTGACAATGTCAGGGCAACAACAGGCTGTATCTTCTTGGTGCTGACACCTAAGCACATATCTAGGAATTCAGTTTTCAGCAGATTTTTGACTCAAAGAGACTGCTTTGGAACTTGCACTCCAGCAATCACTGTGCTTGGTAAGCATTAGTGGTACCGTATCGTCTAAGCAGGGGTTGATTCCCATTCATTGAAGAGTGAGGAGAGCCCCTATGGCTCTTTGACATTACACCTTCGCTGTGACCATGAAGTTGTAGCCTTATGTTTGCGTAGCTCTCAGTTGAGTTCACTTTAAAATAGATAGGATTAATACCTCATTCTCCCCAGCCTTTTGTACTTTTTTGCATTCTAATCTACATTCATTTTCCAGAACATTTAGCTGTAGCTGAATCCCAGTTCTTCATCTTCTTCCAAGACTTACCATCTGCTTCAGAATGCATATCCAAGCGTGAAATGTCTTGGATATAAAATTATGTCATTTGCAGGACTTGCTGAGCAACTCTCTCAAGTTATTTTACTCTTTCATTAAAAAAAAAAAAAAAAGTCTGGATTGTGTGTTTTTAGAAATACATCCTGCCCTACTCTGTGCAGATGTGAAGGAATGAGCTCATTGTAGTCTCATGGTTTTCATAAACAGGGCTTTGCTGGCTGGAGATGGTGGAAGCGGGCTAAGAAATAGAGTGGTTCTGTAGCTTTTTCGATTTGGTGACTGTGCCTTGCTTGCAGAAACAAAAGCATTCCCAATGTTTATAGCAATAGATGCAAATTAGTGTACTTCAGTGTAATACCTTGGGTTACTCCTGGAATATGGCTCAGGGGCCATATCTAACGCTTCAGTGAGAGCTTGTTAAAAGATATGCATAAGGAAGATGTACCTTTGAGAACACCATGTTGTGATGAATTTGCTCTTCTTTACATTCGTCACTGTATTTTTAAAGGTTCCTTGTTTCAGAGAGAATTTCCTGTTATCAATAATGGACTTCGACAAACTTAATCTCTTTAATCACACTGCTATCAGTGGTCCTCGACTCCCCAGAGACTTTGAGAAGAGGTCTTTATTGCCATTGACTGGGGATTTGTGGAGTTGCATTTTAAAAATTGTCAACACAGGTGTAACCACATGTGATGGAAAAGCGACAGCTTAAAAATAAAAAGAAGAGTGAAAAGAAGCCTGCTGTTAATAACTACTATGTAAACTGAATTCTGATTTTTAAAAGCAGTCTTTTTTTCTGTGTAAGCCATCTTTCCTTGCCAATTATAATGAAACATGGCAATTTATTTTATGCTGATTCAGTAGCAGAGATCATCAAATGATGGATGCTGGAGATTGAGGGAAAGATGTTGTTGATAATGGTAAGATGGCCAACAGTAAAATAAACGTTTACCTGTCTGCCTTCCACTGAAGTTGCATGATCTGAAAGTAATTATGATCAATGAAAGGGAGGAGCAGAAGTACAATAAGGAAAAGCAGTATGGAAGAAGATCCCATATGTTGCTTTTACAGGGAGTTTTTTGGTGAATCTCTGTCTTCAGGCTGGAGGGTATGATACAAACACGGGCATGATGGTCGAGATCACACTCAAGAGACAGCTTCTTCTAATGTTGATGTGGAAGAGCATTTCCCTCATTAAAGGAAGAGTGAAGAAAAGAAAACATAAGGAGTTTACTATTTTGTGTCTATCTATCCATATTTATGTCATTCATATATATGCATGAAAATGTAATGCAGAGATGGAAAGTGTGATTATTCCAGATGAAGCTTACAGCAAATACAGGCGTTCTAAGTTCTATGGTAATCTACGTTTTGGAAGTGCATAGAAACATTTCAGGAGAAATGGATATATTTCTCCTGTCATTGCATTTGTCAGAAATATAATGGGAATATAGGGTTCTACATAAAGTAAAAAGCACAGACAAGGGAGCAGATGTTGCAATAGCCAAAAGGACAGCAGAAAATCAGCATTTGAATCTGTTCGGTATAGCTTGGCTGATACAAATAGCTAAATAAAAACGGTCAAAGAAATCTTGTCCCTTTAGGATAAAATGGGAAGACCCATAAGGTCTACTTTAGGTATGACCAGCCCTTAAGGATTATAAAGTAGGTCTGGTGGCAGTTCTCTTGACCTGAGAGACTTGAGAAATGACTGAGGAACCATGAACATATGAAAAAAGAATGGGCCCATTTCTTACCAAAGTTTAAGGAAGGGTTAGAAGCAGTTTTGGACTTAGCTTCAGGAGAAAAGCTGTTGGTTATGCTGGGCAACACTTTCAAAATCTGTAATTTTTGTAAGCGTCACCTATAGCCACTGGTTTTGTGTACTCTCTCTATGCAAAAAATTTGAGTCATCCAGCCACAATATTCTTGGGGGTTGGAGGGGTGAGTTGTCTTTCTATTTAAGAGCTTTGAGGTCCGTGAATCCGCATTTTATTTTCTTTCTCTCCTGTCAAAATACCTGCTCCTTTGCTTTCATACATCTCCTTCACTCTAGAGACTACTGAGCCTGTCTCCAGAGAACCACTGGATCCTGACGCAGGCAGTCTGTTTGTGTCCTGTATATCTAGGTGACTCTTCTTATAAAATACAAAATATCAGATTTTCTTATATTTTGGTGGCCTCAGAGTCAACTGCCTGTTTTTCTCATGCCTGAGCAGAACCCTCCCAGGTGACAGAGTATTCTGCGGGGTAAGCAGAGACCTCGGCAATAGCGAAAGCAAACCAGAGTGCCGTCCGATAGCCGTGCTCTTGTGGGACCCCTGGCACCGCCAGCCTTTGTCTGCAAAGCAATATTCAGCCAGTAGCAGTGTTCTGATTTAATTACTCTTATTTAGAGATCAGAGAGTACCACAGCATGCAAATTAGGGCATTTTTGGCTCTCTGCTGGTAACTACACTCGTTCCTTTCAAATGCTTTCCAGAGCATATACTCTTAATTTTCACGGAATCGCTAGCTCGCTCTGCTCCTGGAGGTTAGTTAGTGATGCCAGTGCTCTCTTTTGCAGTGCTTGGGGATGCTTTCAGAGCTGTGTGCATTTTACCAACAGGGCTAGCGCTTTATTTAGAGGGAGTTGTGTGCATTTTTATGTGAAAGAGCACTAGAGTTTACTGAATTCCACAGTATAAGTACAGAAAAAAAAATTTTAAAAAAAATGGGTGCTAAGCCTACTTCTGTGAAAACAATATACTAGTTCTCACTTTAAAGTGATGACAGAAAGGGGATGGTTACTGACACAATGCCATGCTCACTTGCCTAACCAGATCTATGCCAGGCTGCATTTATCTCATTTATTTTTCTCAAAGATAGCTATCTAATACAGTCAGGCTGCCCAGATGCTTTCTGAGTATCTAGGAGCACGTTTTCAACTGGAAACCATGCAAGTTCAACATCTGGCATTTTGAGGGATCATTCTTGTTCAACAGGAGCCGGTCATTAAGTATCTTCAGGGGGCATTACTATCCCTTCCCGCCACAATGAGGATAATAGATTTTTGTAAGGGAGAGAGAAACAGAGGAGGGGAAAGAGCCTGTTTCATCTGCACAATGCCCACCAGGATAAGTCCTTCCAGATATTTTTGGGTTAAGAGTAGTAATTTTGAATAATCCTGCTGGGAGCTTGAACAATGTTTTTCCAGAAGAAAGTTCCCAGGAGAATGCAAAAGCAATGTGTGATTTGGATAGATCAAGAAGCTTTTAGGAGTAACTGGTCTTGTTGTGCCCTGTGGCTGGTATCATTCCCAATCTGTGCCTCACAGCTATGCTGGTTTATGATGAAGATGCTAAGGGGTTTGCTGTCCACAGTAACTATGCTAAGTTGACTAGTCTTGGAGACAAAATTCTGCTTTAAAAGTGATTGTTTCCTTAAATTGCTCTTGTTCTGATCAGATAGCTTTCCGAATGCCAAGATGGTTAAAGAAAACGAAGTCAGAGCCACACAACAAAGCCAGCTATGGAATCTGTCTGACCTTATCAATGCAAGCTGTGTTGACAGGTCTCATCTATGGGTGCGTGCAATTTTCCCAACAGGCATCAGCCCTTCTTAGGTCAGCTGCTGTCTTTGTCAGCAGCAGATGTCATCTGTAAGAATGTCTTTCCATAATGGAGAAAAAGTTCTCAAAGTCCCAGATTTATCTTCTTCTCATTATAGCAAATGTAATGTTAAATTTAAATCTGTTTGAGAAGAAAGAGTATTAAACATTTTGTGGGCAAAAATCTGCATCATAATGTATTTCTCTTGCCTGGAAGATGGAAGAGGCATACTTAGGCATTCAGTGTACCGTTACTTTGAGCCTGTTGTTGATATTATAAATTTATATGAATATTGACTCTGTATAAATTTGTACTGGGCCACAAGAGGAAATATTCCACAAGTCAGATAACCTGACATCCCAAGGAGTCATGAATTACAGCCTTAACATTAATGCCTCTTCTATATTAATGCTGAAAATGTCATCAAGTAGTCAGATGATCGCACAATACTAATAATCGCAAGAATAGCAAAGCAATTAAATGAATCCAGCTGGACTCTTCCCCCTCCTCAACATAAGCCATGTCATCAAAGTAAAATGCTCGATGAATTAGATGCATGAGTTCTCAATGCATCGCGCTAACGTCATCATCCCACGAGCAGAAAACAGTCCACACCTGCAACACTGTCGGGTTACAGGCAGTCATGGGCACAGAGCTGAGTAGGAAAAATTGGCTGGATGCATTTATTTTTCCAGTACTCCTACTATTGTTTTGTCTGGGGAAATGAGACATAAAAGTATTAGGGTGACTGTCTCAGGATTAGCCAGGAAATAAGTAGCAGAGCAAAGCTATGATACTGCATTGCCTAAGTTAAAGGTGAGTATCTCATTTACCAGACAGAGCTTCCTTCCTATCTTTTAAAAGGTCATTTTGATATCTAAAAAAATAACTTTTCAAAGACAAGTAAAATGGTTTCCATTTTATAAGGAAATTGGGGCCCAAATAATAAGCTGTTTGACTAGAGAGTGATAGCAAGTTAGCATGAGAATGAGATGTACACCCAGAGCTGGTGCCCCAGCCTGATGCTTCCCTATCACATCTCTTCTTCTGGGCTTGGGCATTTCTTTTGTTTAATGGTGTTTAAAGCCCTCTGAATTGTCATGTGCCATTTTCTTTGTGTGACTTCTTAGGCAAGGACCTCTTTTTGCATGCTGATACTGTCTGGTTTTTATGTGAAGAGTTTCAACCCAGTTACTGTTCATAGAAGCATTCACTCACTTTCTAGCACTAATTCAGCATTCCAACACGCCTGTTATACTCAACTAATAAATTACCAGAGTTTTTATTGGTTTGAAGAGGTTTAAAGATGCTTTGATCCAAGAAAGCTGCAAGTGCTCACCTACAAATTAGGTGATCAACATGCCATACCATTCAAAAGCTATGAGATTTTCCTGCCTGGAAGAAGCAGGCGCAACAAAAACGGATGAGTTATAGCAATCCAGAATCTCTGAACTCTCCTCTTGCACTTTGCTGAACCAAACTGAACTTTCCAAGTGCCATTGTTAGCAGGCACTTAACAATTGAATTGGGGATGGGGTAGGTGGGTGATGACAGAGAGAAATTACAAAAGCTTTTCCTCCACACTATTTTCTCTTCCTATGAAAGTAACCTGTAACAAGATGCTTTCCCAAGGCTGTCATAAGCCAAATTCCTCTTTGGTATAGTAAGATTGACCTCTGTTGGCCAGCACCCAAAATGAGCATGTTTCTCTTCTTCTTTAACATCCTGCTGTTAATTTGTATTTTGTTAGAGTAATTTTTAATGTCATTGCTTTTTCACTTATGCACCTCCTCTTCCAGTGTGACATTTTGACTTGGAGCTTAAGATTTAATCAATAAATGTAATGCCAAAGAAAAAGAGAGCTGGTGATAGGATGGATGGATTCAGGGAGGGGAGGGTTTAGAGGGTGGGTTTTTTGTTTGCTTGCTTGGTTTTGGACTGTGTTGTACATGGGAGCCAGCCTCTGAAAGATACCTCAAAAATATTCATAGGCTCTCTCTGTTTCTATAAAGGCTGCAATAGTATTTTTAAATGTTGTTGTGTCAAATAAATGCACAAATGTTGGACCAGTGTCAAGTAAACGCACAAATCTCTATTCCCATAACAGCTATAAATTGGCAGTAGCTGCTACGTGCTAGGGAAAGCCAATTTTTGTCTTTACTAGCCAAACATGCACAGACATGCCGGAATGGTTATTTCTTGTCTTGCAGTAGGAAGGAAAGGCAAACCTTTCAACAGTCAGTAAAAGACTATACCTCTGTTTTATGGGATGTCAGACCAGACTGATGGTCTCTTCTGGTTTAAAAATATGTGACTTTGCTCCGTGCCTCAACCTTGCAACTTTTATTTCAAAAGCTTGATTTGAGGCCAGAGAGACCTCTGTTAGTCCAGGAGCTGGTGTGTTTGCCTGAGGACAGCCTTTCTCCAGTCAGGTTATCTTCTCAGGGGAGGGGGGGATGTATTGGATGTAGATCATACTTCTGGATATAGTTCATACAAGCAATATTTTTCTGGAAGTTCAATCCATATTTGACTTCCAAATCTTCTGTTCTCTTGCCTGGTTGCCACATAGACATGAGCTCAAATCTCCCACTCTTATGCTTGCCACAGTCTGCTTAAAAGAGGACATATCTTGATAGGTTTTGCTTTCCAGTTACTGGAGATGAATGACTCTAAAGTGATTGTTTTCAATTGAATTATTTCTTTAGTTCTGCAGTGCTGTTTATGTTGTGGAGTAGTGATTCTGCAGCATTCTTGGCTTTCATTGGCATTATGGACATCTCCAAGATGAAGCTGTAGTGCTGTGGTTCTACACTACCCTTGCTACACCTTCCTCCTCATTGATCTCACAGGTGGCCATTTGGCAGCCCAAGGGCATTAAATTATAAACTGAGACCAACGAGAAGGTCAAGCTAGAGTGTTGAGGAAGCAACATTAGCAATAATGAAGCTTGGGGAACCTTGAAATAGAGAGAAAAATAGCTTGTAAGCAGTGATTCCTAAAGAAAACTGTGACTGGTTCTTTCTGCTGTGGTAGAACCCATTTTAGTATTCAACATATATTATTTCCAGGGTTAAAGCACTGTTCTTGACAATAGTTTTTCTGAATAGTGCTTCAGAAATAACACTTAATGATGCTGTTGGGTTTTAACATTTTCAAGAACAAAGCACTTTTCAGGACTAAACCATGGAAACTGGAACAAAAGCCTGCTCATATTTTCTGTGCTTGGTAGTTGCTTTTTGGTTGTGGGATCTCTACCAATTTTTAAACCTATTGTTAGGTGTTTTTAAAATAAATTTATGGGAAGGAAAATTTTTTAGGTCAGGTCTTTCTTTAGTCTTCGTTGCTCATTTTACAAGCACATCCATTTGGCTTATAAGCCAAATTCCTAACTTTCGGAACAATTCTTCATTTCATGTGTTGCATTTTAGTTATTTTGTGGAGGTGGGTGCTCCACATCCCACTGGTGAGTGTACTGACTGACTAGCTTATGGAATGAGGCAGTAGTCTTGTCTTTTCTTCCTTGAAAATAATACCCCTCCCCTTTCAGTGCAGATTGTTTTATGTCACTTTAATTCATTTAATGTCATGTTTAATGATTTATGGTTACCGAGCTATTACACTAAAAAGTGATTACTTCAAATGACATTGCTCTGTGAAACTGTTACAGGGGAATGAGTTCGGTGGATGAATCCACGTACTAATGCCACTCCAATCTTTGTTGAATAATGTAATAATTATTTGAATTAAATGGTTTATTAGGTGCAGAACACATCCTGTTAAATCACAACAAATAATCCAGGCTGTGGACAGCAAGCTGGGTTAAACTCTCAGAAGATAAGTATGTTCCTTCCTGTCTTTGGAAGGAAACAGGAGACCTGGTTACGCAGAATATGGAGAAGGCTGAGGTACTCATTGACTTTTCTGCCTCAGTCTGCACTGGCAAGTGCCTCAGCCACACCACCGAAATCGTAACAGGCAAAGGCAGGGACTGGGAGAATGAAGAGCTGCTCACTGTAGGAGAAGATCAGGTTCAAGACCACCTGAGGAACCTGAAGGTGCACAAGTCCATGGGGCCTGATGTGATGCATCCATGGGTCCTGAGGGAACAGATGGATGAAGTTGCCAAACCACTATCCATCCTATTTGAGAAGTTGTGGCAGTGTGGTCAAGTTCCAGCAGGTCGAGGGAGGTGATTGTGCCCCTCTACTCTGCTCTCGTGAGACCTCACCTGGAGTACTGCGTCCAGCTCTGGGGTCCTCAGCGCAGGAAGGACATGGACCTGTATTTGGAGGAAGCCTACAGGAAAGATAGGGAGGAACTCTTCATCAGAGAATGTAAGTGATAGGATGAGGGGTAACAGTTTTAAGCTGAAAGAGGGTAGATTGAGATTGGGTATTAGAAAAATTTTTTCCTGTGCGGGTGGTGAGGCAGTGGCCCAGGGTGCCCAGAGAAGCTGTGGATGCCCCATCCCTGGAGGGGTTCAAGGCCAGGCTGGATGAGGCTTTGGGCAACCTGGGCTGGTGGGAGGTGTCCCTGCCCATGGCAGGGGGAGGAAATAGGTGATCTTTAAGGTCTCTTCCAGCCCAAACCATTCTGTGATTCTATGATATGTCTCTTGTACCATACCAGCTTGCTGTTTGGAGGAAGCTAGTATGAACAAGAGATTTAAATTCTCTCTGAGAACAAATATGTGAGACAGTATTCTTTATCCTTTACACTAAATTTAGAGTGATAGATGTAATAAAACCTAAGTATCAGACTCTTTCCACATCTAGACACTGTGCATTTCCATTGGCTCAATGGTCTGTTATAGAAAGTAAGTCAGGGCAGAATTCCTTTTAATGGGCTTTAATAAAATAAATGATCATTAATCAGTAATCTTGAAGATAGTTCAAGCCCTTTCCAAGAATCTGAACAGAAGACAGCTGTTAGCCATTGGTCACAGTCATGGCCAGGACATCCAGTAACTAAATTAGAGAAGGGACTCTTCCAAGGGTATGAAACAAACTGAAAAAAAAAAAAAAAAAAGTTCTATTTTCAGGAGTCTTTCTCACTTTCAAATATTGTGTTGGCAAACTAGTCAAAGAAGCCTTCAAGCTCTTCCAACTAAAACTGATTCACCAGATGATAAATGCATAGGATTTTTATTCATTTTTTAACAGTGTTATGCCATAGATAAGAAACAAGTTTCTTTTTTTTTTCTTTGGGTAACAGATAAGTCCATAGCAGAAGAGTTCATTTTGGTCAGCTGCCTGTTGAATTGAGTTCTACCACCTATTTGCCTGTCGATTGGGGGTTTTCTATTATTGATGCTTATTGTTTCTATGATTGTCTTATCACTTTGTGGTTTCTATTATTCCTGTTATTTATTTGCTATTCCCTGTGGATTGCGAAAACCCACTTGAAAAGAGAAGGCTAAGAAATGAACAGAAATTAATTACTCCCTTCAAATTTGAGATTTATCCTACAAGATGCAGGCTGTCTTTGAAATATTATCCTGGAATACTTCAGTTCTTTTGGATTTGTCTGGTTTTCTTCACACAGCTTACTTTTAAGGCTTGATATATGGAAAACAAACTGGGTTGTTGTTATGGTTGCTTACCTCCTTCTGGCAGTTGCAATGGTTAGCTGCCCTTATGATTCATAGTGGCTTCCCATCTGCTGCTTGCTTCTGTTCAAGACGCTGTGCATTTTTAATCTTGAAATTGTTAGGTCTGGGTTAATCTGGGGATACATAGCTCCCTCTGAGAGTCTCCTAAAGACAGGTTTCTCCTAGTGCCATTGCTTCCAGACAGAGATTGCCGTTCTGTGAAATGTGTGGAACTACAATTATTTTTGGAAAAGGAAAATTGAAATTCTGTTGCCAGTACCAATCCACTGTGCATCCATTTCTGTCTTCAAGAAGTGGATTTGCAGAGTGGACAGTATCTCTTTGACCAGCGAGATTAAATAGTTACCTGTAACATTTTCTTAGAATAGTAAGCTGGGATCAAAACTGCAAGTACTGGAAGCAGATATGGTACCCAGGCAAAGCCAAATGTTCATGTCATTTACTTTATTTAGACCATTCTTGAAAGTAGCTACAGGCCTTAAATCCTTCTATTTTTGAGGAGTTTACTCAGAGTCGTTTAAAGAATATCTGATTTACAAAGAGAAGAAAATGTTCTTCCACCTTAAGAGGTCTGAAATGGCACAAATTTTAAAAACCCTGGCTGAAAATATTCATTTATTGGTAAGATTTCTCCCACGTGATCTAATACAGAAATGCAGGTGTTTCTCTGTAACTCCTTTCAGGTAACAACTAAGAAAAATGTCAGGTTATTTTCAAATCCACTTCCTCCATTGAGGAATGAGGGCTTGCACATATATATACACATAAATGTATGTATATATACTGTTATAGTTCATTCCCCAGAGACATAAATAACTCCCATAGAATCACAACAGCCTTTCCTGCCTGTGCAGGAAATCACCTTAAATCATGTGCACAAGGCTTCACAGCACCTTCACAGGTGAACGGCTGCACATAATTCAAGGGAAAAAGGAAAAGCTGCAAAACCAGTTCACTTCTTGACTAAACAGTTAATATTGGGAATGAACCGTGCCACCATAGGCTACCGCAGCTGAGGAATGACCTTACTAAATCTTTGTGCCTAAAATTTGCTAGTAGATTAGAGCAAAATTCCTCTCGCTAAAGCACAAACACAAGTTTGATTGGCTCAGTTCTGATCTCGGTTTGCTGAGATCAAAATTTATTCCATCAGTATGGAATCATTTATGGTGATGTAATTTAGCACAGTAAGCATTGTGGTTTTTCTTCCCCTAGGAGACCCAACAGGTAACAATAAAGAGTCCAGATAGGGGACTCAGTTCAGCTCCTCAAGATGCCTGGCCGTGGTGCAGGTTGTATGTTTCTATAGGTTCTCTTTTTGGCTAATGACTTGAACTCTGGTAGTGGACTGCCTCCACATGGTGTTGATGGAGATGTGGGAGCAGAACTCCCAGCCACTCATGGAAACCCACCGCTGTTCATTGTAGCACCTCTTCTGAAAATGTCTTCACCAGCTTTCATAAGCTTGTATAACTAGTTTTACTGTTTAGGTTTTAGGTATTTAAGTTTTAATCAAGACTATCAAGCTAATAGCTTAGAGCTGTATTTACATCTTCTCATCGTGATTAGAGAAGCATGGGGTGCAATTCAGGTTCTCTGTCTGTATTTCACCTTCTCTCGAGGGTCTGGAGACCATTCAATACCTAGAGATGGGCAGGAGGATGCTTCAGCTCCTCTCTTCAGATACTTTCTTTACCTTTTCATGGGGACTGGGATAAGAGAAGGGGAAGGAAGGGGCAGGGTTTCTGCTTCCAGCACTGCTTTAGCCTAGTTTAACACAGGAATGTTGCAGCCTCCAGAGTGACTCAAATGAGAGTCAGCAAGATTTTGTGGCTCTCGGAGTTATTTAAACAATCTTTGGATTATTTAATGTTTTCCTGCACAGCTCAAGAAATACATGCTCTGGGCAAATTCTGCCATTCTGAAAGCTTCAATCCACGACACATGTTAGAGTATAAAAAGTTTTTAAATACGTGCATGTTTTTGCTGTATTTTTTTTAAACTGTCCCAGACAAACAATTTAATCTTCACAGTCAAGCCATGCCTGAATGTGCCCCACTTGATTTGCAAAACAGAGGTTCAGTAAAAAGCACAGGATATTTGAGGATATTTTTCTATAAAAAAGAGATCTTAATGTATTGCTGCAACCTCCTAGTGTGAACTCATCTCTACAAGTTCCTGTCTGCTTCTAAAACGTTTCGTGTTCTTCCTGAGACTAGTAGTAAACCAGAGTTGACAATCTACCTAAGAACTTCACCTAAAATATTATTAGTTTATTAGCTGGCTGTCTATGTTTAAAAACTAAGAAAAAAAAAGAATCGCTTTTGAAGCTTCCAAGTTTGACAGTTTGGAGCAGATCCTTAGCTCACTGTAGCTCCGTTGATCTCGGTACAGCCAAGGACCTGCACTCTTCCATTCAATCGGGTTTTTTGCCAGCCTGTTTGTTAACTCATGCAGTGCTGCAGGTTCTAACTGATGGCCGTATCTGCTCCTGTCTGTAATTTTAATAAGAGAAAGAGCCTGTTTGCTTCCTTGGTAGTGTACAGGGCACGCTGCACAGTGATAACAAGCAGCCTGTTAAAAACAGCTTCATTATGGAGGCTGGAGGCGAGATAGGGCTGAGATGGATCATTGAGCTGATCAGATATGGCAATTCCTGTGTTTTCTGCCTTCTCAAGGACGACAAGATTTTAACCAAGCCTAAACATTTTACAGCTGCCTCATAGAAATCTGTTCTGTCTATTTAGGGGTCGGGGAAGAAGGTGCATTTCCCAAAGGTTATGGGAAAAGTCTGCAGCGTGGTTGCATAAGATGATGATGGATTTATATTTCGCAGACAGTTCATCGAGGAGCGGAGCTCAGAGTCTGTTATTATTTTATCAGAATAAACAAGGAGATGTGTTGCTTCTAGTTTTCACAGGGGTTGCCATTTTAGAGGGAAACAAGCTGTTTAGGATTTTTTCCCCAGGGATATAAAAACCTTTTCTATTTATTTCTACTTAAGGGTGGAGGACCTGAAAATGGCAAAGACAGATGTAATATAGGAATAGGTAAATGTGTGACAAACAAAATGCTTATGCTCTTAAATTTTCTTGAAAAACTGGATATGTGCAACGTTTGAGGCAACAACATTTAATTAGAAGAATTACTGGAAAAAAAGTGTTTTACTTTGGTACTCGGAAGAAATGATAACTGAAGGATAAATTAAATTATGGCATCTAATAAGGAGAGAAGTGCCTAAAAGCTGTTGAACGCCAGGGGAAATAAGGTACCTAACTCCATTAGACCCTTTCATAAATCTGCACAGTCACCTTTAATAATCTTAAAAACTTAAATATTCTAAACAGATTTGGCTTCCAGATCGCACCTCTCAAAAATACCCCGGTTGGGGGTAGCCCCATAGAACACACTTAGCGTGAACTCTCCAGGACAGTGATGTGCTTAGTCACGTGCGTTCACATGTCGTAGCCTTAAGAAGAACCTGTGACAACGATTTCAGTAAGAAAATATTTCATTTGCACGTCTGCAAGCTTCGCGAGCCTCAGTGAAGTAGCGCTACTGCAACACACATAAGGAAACACGGGGATGGTTTGATTTTTTTTCTCTAATGCTGTTTTGGAATGTCCTTACAAAACTCATTGCCCTAGCTGTCATCTCTTTTCCCTAGAAAGAAGCTTGCTATAAAATGAGAAGGCAGAAACAAGAGTCTGTTGATGGATTAAACTATAAATACAAGCGATAGCAACGCTTTTAACAAAAAGCCTGTTAACTACCCTTTCCATCTAAGCTTGGCACTTGTAGAGTCAGAAATTCAGAGAGAAGAATATTCAGAGCTGGAGGGGACACAGAAACAAAATAGCTGTGACAGAGCCCTGATGCAGGTCGGTGTGACCGGGAGGCAAGGAGCCCACCAGCACCCAGGCTGGCCGAGCCCCGGAGAGGAGAGGAGAGCGTCCCTCCGCCAGCCTGGAGAAGGGGCCATGCGCTCCACCGGGGCCTCGCTGCTGATTTCTGCTGGAAAGCTGCAATGTCGATGGCAAAATCAGATTTTTTCAGATGCAAGCAGATCTGAATTTCTTACGTAACGTGCCCAGGGTCTGTGTTTTCTAAGGGATTTGGAAAGAAAAGCGTTCAGCTTCCTCGGGTTTCCAGTGATGTTCCCACCCCTCTGGGCTGTTTGAAGGGCTTGATTGAGATCGTATGGTGTGCTCACAGATGGGGGCTATTTATCCAGGAGTGTGCGGGCATTGAAAGTCAATTTGGGTGCATGCCACTGTGTACAAATATATGCAACAATACCTCCAATTATATAAATGTACTTCTGTAAAATTAGACCACTCTGTTTTCCCAGGGACAAATGCCTCATTTTGACGTATTCTGTTGCGGTACCTCTGTTGTGACATGGTGTTAGCTTTCATGTCACTGTTGCTTATCATCTTTTGCAGTCAGTCCACCTTCCAGCTAAACTGGAAGGAAGTACTGAATTTGTGGTACCACATAGCCTAGACGCTTGTGGGATGACATTTTCTTTGTGCTGCTGTATTTTCAGATTTCCTGGAAGTTGTTTCAGCTTCTGAATTTCACTGTTGTCAGCACAACAAAATGCACTGAATATGTCTGTCTGGTGATCACATGTTAATATTTTCCCTGTCCCTTGAACCATTTCAGTGTTTCCTATCCCCCTTTGTCAGCTGGCCTCTGCAGGTTTGTAATGAACAGAAAGAAAAAAAAAGTCCAAAATTAAAGTCCAGTGTCCCAGGCTTTGTTAATGTTTCCAAAGGAGCGGTGATAAAATGAAGGCTTTCATCTGCCCTGGTTTTGACAGGTGGCAGCTCCCCACCTGCAAGCTCATTGTGTTTCCCATCTGGCATGAAGTGGTAATGACAGTCTATAAATAAGTGTTAAAACTATTTTTGTCTTGACAGGTTATTTGTTTTCCATTCCGATAAAGGTTGCTTGAGCACTGAATTGTTTGCAGCGGTGGTGCTGACGGATGTCCTTTAGCAGGAGGCGCACAGCTCTGACGTGGATGTACACGGACGTTTACTGGGAGGTTGAGGATGGGGACCTGCTGCTCCCCGGGCTGCACAGAGCTCCTGGGACCACAGACTCTGCTGGCTGCGGTGTCCTTGGCAGCCTTGTGCACAGATTTACAGAGGTAGAAATCAGAATGGGTTGGGTTGGAAAGACCTTAAAGATCATCGAGTTCCACCCCCTGCCATGGGCAGGGACACCTCCCACTAGACCAGGTTGCTCAAAGCCTCATCCAGCCTGGCCTTGAACCCCTCCAGGGATGGGGCATCCACAGCTGCTCTGGGCAACCTGGGTCACTGCTTCCACCCTCTCTCGGCTTCCTTTTTGAATCTTTTTAGGTATCTTTAATACATAATTGAGATGTTATTTAAATGAGTTCTCACATCTCTTCATTCCATTTTAATTAAAAGCAATAGGGATATTGATTCTAAGACTATAATACAATCTTTTTTTTATTATAAGACTATGTGTGAAGACTGTCAGTATAAGACCATGGAGATAATCTCTTTAGAGTAAAGCATTGTTGCTGCAAATCAAGCCAGTTACTTGTTGATATCAAACTTGGAATTAGTTCTGATTGGGCATCGTAGGGCATTCTTTTTAGTATTTGATCAAAGGTCTCTTATTTCTGGATTAGTTTTATTACTGTAAAGCCATGAACCTGTTCATTTTTTTTCAATCTGCATTTCTTTCACTCTTGACAAAATTTCTAAATATGAGTGAGATTCCTCGTAGGGAGGAATACAAGGCCAAGACACATAGTTTTGCAGTTTGTTCTGAGAGAGAAAATTGTCATTAGTCAGTAAAGTCTGACATTGCACGTGGGAAGCCTTGGACAGGATCAGGGCTTTGGGAAATATTCAGCATTTGCCTGGTGCCAGCCAGGACCTTCAGGATGTGCATCCCAAATCCTTATTTGCTTTGGATAGAATTGCCCTATCTGTAGACATGAAAACCGATCCGTTTCTTCTGATTTGTGACAAAAGGCGGTCACTTCAGGTTCCCTGCAGCGGACTGCAGTAGGGTGTTTTCTAATGGGACCATTGCTCGCTCATAGGTCTCCCTTTCCCGAAACAAGGGATTTCTTATCAGTGGAAGGATTTCTTATTTTAAACAACCGGACTATTCAGCCATTTGTGTTTTAAATTCCAGGTTTCTGTGCTCTTGTGTTGGTTTTAATATTAACGCACTTCTGTATTTCACTGGAGTGATGGTTTCTTGGGGTTTGCGCTGTTGCAGAATCTCAGGGGCACAAAGGCTGTTGGCGTGCATTGAGTAGCTTTGCTTATTTCCTAACTGGTGCTGGGAACAAGACCCTGCTTCTAGTCAGCAAGCAGTCAATGCATTCAGAGAAACCTTTCCAAGTCCTTTTGTCAGTTATCATTTTCCTTCCAAGGCACCACAATTACACCTTAGAATAATTAAAACCAAAACAAACCAACAGATAATGAGAGAGAGCTTGCTCTCCTTTCCTCCCAGCCCAGGTCATAAATCTGGTGTTTCCATAGGAAATTTGTATGAATGTTTCTGATGTTCCTTTCTATTTTGAAGTGCACAGAACCATCCTTGGACCTTTCTTTGTTTTCCCTCCTATCTCTTCCCATCTGTCACTGCTCACCACAGCATCAGAATCAGATGTTCCACTTGAATCCTCCTCTGGGGGGGTCTCTCCTCTCCTTTCCCTTTCCTCATCTCCTGCCTGTTTTGGAGGCTCTTACCTTTCTCTCACCTTGTGACCGTGCACTGCTGAAAAGCACGGTCTTATGGTATCTTACATTAACAAAACTTCTCCAGCTCCCACCTGAGTCTCAGGTTGTTTTTTTCCTCTTTTGTTTCCTTTCCTTTATCTCCAAAGCCCCTGTGCTGCACAGGCTTCCTCTGTATCTCTCTCTCCTCGAGTCTTGTCTGCCTTCTGCCCTTTCCCTTCCTCAGAAGCGGCACCAAGCAAGGCTCCTAATGAGCTACTCCTTGATCAATTTGAGGTGCATGCCTCTAGCTTATTCGTCTTGATTTCACTGCTGCCTTTGACAGAGATAATCACTCTCACCTGCTCTGCTCCCTCTCTTCTCCTGCCTTCTGTGATTATATGATATCCTGGTGATGCGTAGGTGACTGGTCACCTACAAATCTGGAGCAGCAAGTAGACCAAAGGACAAATAATTCTGACACCTGCAAGTGAAAAACTATTTCTGTGATCTGTTAAGAGAATATTTTAAATCCCTTCTATATTCAGCTGAAGTTCTGTTTGCAAATGCTTCTGAATTGAAAATAATTACGATATTCTGATATTCTTACCGTGCATAGTACAATAGCTCCAGATGGCTCCAGTGAGAATTTTCATTGAAATCAATGGGACTATTCCTACGGTAAACAATGAAAAATATTGGAATAGGGTCAAAATAAAAATTCTGTAAATTCTTAACTGTCACTTAATCAGAAGTTTAAAAGAAGGTGTTATCACTGCAGGATTTGAGGGTATTTTTTCCTTTTTGGTGTGTAGAACCACAGCTACTGGCAGCAGTGTGACTGAGGAATGCTAATTTTTAATTGGCTCGAACTGCAACTCTTGCAGCTGATTTTTCTTTTCCTTCTTTGACTTGTAAGAAAGGGATACTGCCTTTCTTATTTTAAATAGTCAGCTCTTCCAGACAGGAAATTTATCTCAGTTAATATTCATAAAGTTTCATTCAAATGGAGAGTTCCTTATTAGAAATAGGTGATTCTCATTAGGAAGTTCATTATGTGCAGGCAAAGTACAATGGGGTTATACCATTTTCATGAAGAGTACCATAAGGGTATTTATCACCGTTCAAAAGCTATCGCTTCTATGCTTGAATTAATGGGATGCTTGTGGTGCTGAAGGTGATGGAAAACAAACAGGCAGAGTAGGTAATAAGGTTATAAAAAACATTTGGGGGATTTACATTGTTTAAAGTGAAAGCATGACTTCGAATGCCTATAGAGATGACACAAGCACATACTTGTTAAAATGTATAGAATCAAGTATTCTCTACGGTCTGCTGATTATTAAGCCTGGGTAGCATTTGTGTCTGCAAGATATGACACTCATGCCATTTGAAGTGTGTATCGTAACCCTCCAATTTGACATAACATTCATACAAGCTACAGCTTGCAGCGTATCTCATCTAGAGTAAACTGCAAGACCAGAAAAGCCCGAAGTACACACATTTGTGCATTGCAGTTTATGTGAAGTGCAGAGTCAGTCTTCCTTCAAGGTTTAATCTACTGCCGTTATTTCCCTCAAGGTTTTTCCATTCTCTTTCCAATTTTATTAGGTTTAGAAAGATCTCTGCTGTTATATTTCTTTTTTAAGTGAATTAAACCCCTCTTCAGGTAACCTTAAGGAATCAATAAAAATACATTTTACATATTTTCTTTGAAGACTTTATTTAGACTTAAAAACATTTTAATTTGACTCCATCTTTTTGAAGAATATAACTAATGCTCAGGTAAGGCTCATGAAATACACGGGTTTTGTATCACAAGTCTACCTGTGCAATTTTCACGGCGTCCAGGTAAGGGACTGTGTGTGTCGGGGTGTATTTGTGTGTAGGTCCGTACGTACGTTTGTGTGTGCATGTGGTTTCGAAGTACAGACAAAAGATTGAGCTTTTTCACCCTCTGAGGGTGCTTGAGGAAACCCCAGCATGAGATAATGAACTGAAAAATATCACCTTTTGAAGGTGTTTCAGCTCCGTCTCGCTAGACAGGCTGTATGTCGTAGGAAAACATGAGTCACTGCTGGCTGAAAATTTGGCTGAAGCTCCGTTAAAAGAGCAGCAGAACTTTCTCAAATCTTTGGTGACTGCAGCTCTGCACCATTCGCAGGGATTCCTGCCCGCACAAAGGGAGTAAATAATACTCTTAAAACAATCCTAGCTGCTGCATGTGCAGAATTCTGATTTTCATTTTATTCCCTTGCCAGCATAATATGTTACCCCATAGGGAGAAAATAATGAGTGATCAGAATTTTATTCTTCATCTGAATTTTTTTATGACCTTGAAATTATTTCTTGATTTATTTTGCAAGCATACTGAGCAGCTTTGTTAAGAAATCTAGATCAAGCCATGCTAATGTTATCTGGAAAGAATCCTTTGCTATTTCAGTTACTCCCTCCCCAGTAAAATATCTTACCGAGAGAAATTCTTCATTCTTACTAATCTGGAAGCAAACAGAAACATAATGGTCGTACTGTTGGTTTTTTAATCTTCTGTCACTGGTGAGCAGGGTATAAACCCTTTTCCCCCAGGATCCAAAAGTATCTTTCTTTTTTTCTTCTGAGCCACTTTTGTGTTCTTGTTTCATACACAGTCACTGAATAATAGTCAATTCAATTAAAGTGAAGTAGCCAGATTTAATCTGTATTCTTTTCCTGCTTGCTAAAGATTTATTTATTTATTCATTCATTGAGAAAGATGCTCTGCAACAGGATATATTTGACAAAACATAACTCACAGTATTCCTTGTCATCTCTGAATTACTTTTTTTTTTTTTTTTTTTAATTTAAGGGAACCATGCGAAGGGAAAACAGAAAAATCATTCCTCACTAATTATGCAGAGAGCCTTCCTGAGATTTTATATGAAGATTTACTGATATATTACTTGACTATATCTCTGAACCTCTTATTTTTGATCATCCGATAAAGCTACAGCGCTCTTATATTTTTCATTTCTATTTAGAGTACAGAGAGTAGGTCAGATGCAACTATTCTATCATGGTTTCTTTACCCACCTGTTCACAGTTATACTAAGCCTCTTTCAGCACTGCAATATGATAAAATGATATTTCTCTCTCTTGCTTGATTCATTCTTTCATGGAAGATTTATGTACATATTAAATTTTGGGTTACTCTTTTAATACTGAAGAAATGAATACATTCTGTTCTCTGTCTGTCAAAGTGTGCTTGGTATTCGGGGCACTGAAACAGAAGGTAGTTAAGGCTGGGGGTGTTTCTTCATTCCAGTGGGAGTTTATTGCACAGCTTTGGAGATGCCCCAGAGAAGATTCATGTCTAGCTTGGATGATCAGTATATTTGCAGCAAAGAAACAGAAGTTATGAACTACAGGTCCTCATTTTGGAGATTTAGTAATCATTCCCTCCTTCTCTTACCAAGATGTCATTGTCAAACCACGATTTGGAAAGCATCACACTGCTTTGCTTTGATATTTGAATATTTCTAGGCTTCAAGGCTGAATCCAAGGGAAGAGGAATCCGTGAGACCAGCAGATGTGGCAGTCTGCTCCTCTGTCACCCCAGCAGCATTTCAGAAAGCTGTTACTGAACCTTGCCCTTCTGACAGCTTAAAACCTCCTTCTGATTTTCAGTTTAGATGTGTTAGGAGCCAGTTCACACCCTGTTGTTCTTTTGCCAACATTGCCATTTGCAATTCATTCTTTGTATTTCCCCACAGGTAGCCATAGGTAGGCGTCACAGCTGGTCACAGGCTTTGGCAGGGCAGGCTGAACAAGCTGTCTTAGATGCTGATCTCTGTCACCTTCTGTTGATGAACTCCTGGCTGACATTTTCTATTAGCTCCTAAGTGTATGAATTCATTGGGAGTTTCATCCCAATTTATTAACTTCTGCTTTTGAGGTCATTTAGGTCCTTTGGATGGTATCTCTACTCCTCTGCTGATAATACCTTCCAACTTCATGGCCTCAGCAGGTTTTAGGAGTCCACTCCAATGTTTTGTGCCAAAGTTGTTAATGAAAATAGTAGATTAAACTGTTCCAGAGATCCTCCTTGAGGGACTCTGCTGGTAATCTGCTATAGCTCCTATGAATAGAAATGTTGACGTTTTTTTCTTTAGGTTTTTTAGCCATCTTGCAATTCCTGTCTTTCTATTCCATATCAGTTTGCCGCATGGCACCATACTCAGTGGTTTTATGAAGACTAAATACATTGAGCTTTACATTTTTCTAGAAAAATCTCTTATTTAAGATCCTTTTCAGACCTATAGAACACATCCAGGACAGCACAACTGCATGGGGTTTTTACTTCTTACATTTTCTGTTCCACCAAACTAGCTTCTTCCTCTACCTTATGGCATCTACAAGGAATTTAATAGTAAATTATTTTAATTTTGCAATTCTATGTATTTTATCTGAGCCAAAGATATTTGGCTAACAGAATTGCTGTCAGAAATTATACATTTACCTATAAATTAACCTGGCAAACGTCACTGTGGAATACTGTACAGTGTCACTGAGCAACATAAATGTATTCTTATAAACAGGAAAGGAGATATTTCTGTTTTGCTAGAGGGAAACTGAGGCATAAAGCTGTTAAGAACCATTTTAATTTAATACAGAAATTGTTCCAAATCTCTTCTAAGACTATAGTCTTCTCAGCAAGAATAATCCTAAGTGTACAAATAAAATTGCTCAATGATGCTCACCTTTCAAGCCTTGAATGTTGAAGATTTATAGTGTCATACACTATAGCTTGGGAATTAGGAGGGTTACCAAAGAAATGCTTTTAAATATAGTTTGAAAAATAACTTGTTTTTGCAAATTTCAAAAAGGTAACAGAAATATAAAGCCTGACTGGTGGTTCACAATACATTATTTGTTTGGCTGACCTTGAGAACAAATCCTGTTAGAAGTTAGTTAAGACTGTTTCACAGCTGTTAGGCTTTTTGCCATTTCTTATGAGGTTGCCAACACAAAGATACTTTGACTATGGCTAGGGGCTGGTATACAGCCATCACTAATTTTCCACAGATACAAGATTTCACAAGGTGATAATTTACAGTAATTTCCAACTGATTTCTTAAAAGTCTGTAGTGGTTTTGAGCTCATTTAATTCACTGTGTCTTTATTCTTATTCTAGTTTCTATCCCACCTCCATTTTTCACCCCCTTCCTTCTTTGAAGTCAGGAAATTGGGAAAAGTTCTTGAAACTTATAATTTGCAATTTGTGTGTATAGTTTCCTGCATGCCCTTTCCCAGATGTCATTTCATTTGCCTTCTTCATAGCACTATTTCTTATCTTAAAATGAAATTAATTTATTCCTTCATCTCTTTTTATCAATCTGGGTTTTTCCTCTTCTTAGATAATTTCTTCCTCTCTGTCTTCGTTTACTCAGTGAAATTTCAAGGCTCTTCACTGATGTACTTTTTTTCTCTGAGCATTTGAAAAAGTTCTCCTTAGCCTTGTCACTTGTGTGCTCTATTGTAATCATCTGTCATGTGTTGTACCATGCCATGGGTTTTTATTTCTTTGTTTTTTATTTTTATTTCCCTGCTGCTTTGTTTGATGTTGTACAATTAGGGGTCACTAGAAGCACCTAATTCTTACCAGTGGGTTTATCTTTATTGCTCTAAACAAGCTTACAGACTGATTAAGAGTCTCAAAGCACTATATTGAGAGATGGGAAATACTCAAAACTCCTCATTAACATTTGCTGGTTTTTGTTAAATGAAAAGTAATTGTGAGCTCCATTGTGTCATGCAGGTAGTCATTAGTGTTGAGTATGTCTTCAGGAAGTAAGATAGCAGATCAGAGCAAAGCATCAAGCTATCTGCATTTATTTGAATACAATAACTATAATGACAGCTGAGAGACCTGAATGGTTGATGTTGCAAGTCATTTTCTATTATTTTTTGCCTTCTACTTCTTGGGGTACAGGATCATTGGGACTGTACAAATGTAGAAACATTCTTGTGCTTCTTTCCAGTGGAGATTTTGTATAAGCTGCCCTATTCCAAATAATGGAATAATAAACATTAATATGATTTTTTTTTAAATGTGCTGATATTGTCCTTTAAGTTTACCAGAAGATGAATGTTGTCTTGGGATCCCAGTCTCTCTGAGACTGAGGAGTCCTTGGGAACAAGTCCTCGTTCTCCCATGGGCCCTGGTCCTTCGTCACCTGGAAATGGGGACAGGAGGAGATGGAGCATGCTTGAGGCTCACTCACAAGCCTCGTTTCGGTCTATAATAGCTTGAAGCTTGACAAAATTAATAGATCCAGAGAGCGTAAGAATTTAAGCCACAGAACCTCTAATGCAGTCTCTTCTCATGACGTTCTGCAGCCCTGCTCCCTGCTCGTCTGGACAGACAATAAATTTTTATTAAGCAAAATCAATCTAAGTAATACCACATCTACAAATTTAGTTAGTGATTATTTATTAACATAGGAAAAAACCCTCAATTTTCAGTTATTTCTATTTTTTTCCTCCAAATTTCAGCATGGCATTAGCTGAGTTTCTATATCATCATTCTTCACTCCTCCGCCCTTATTTTCTAATGGGCCACAAAGCTTGCATTCAGATCACCTCTTTTGTCATCCCAATATTTGTCTCATGATTATTTCCAAGCAAAAATAGATACGCAGACAGATTTGTGTGGACTGGGTTCCCTATAGGCTGTATGCAATGCTTTTCAATGAAAGCTGTGAATTCTTTCACAACACATCTGTTACCCCATCCATCCTCAATCACCCGTATAAAGCTTGCTTTGCTCTCATCTTACTCAAGAACTTTGAAGCTGTGTTTCATCCTTCTGATCTATCTGTCTAATACTTTGCTTTTTCCCCAGTGTATAGGTATTTTATGTGCCAATGGAAGTGATGGATTTCACCACGGGGAACGATGTATGCAGACAGTAGATTTCTTGCAGTTTTCACTGACATCTATCACCTTTTTTCTGGATGCCATGTTTATTCCAGTGGGTCTTTTCCCACAGAATTTAGTTTGCTTACAGAGCTGTTTTTATGGCGCTGCGCATTGGAGCGCTACGTGCCGCCTCTTACCCAGGATTACAGCGAAGTGAGTCTCGCATAAATATCTCAGGGCACAGTAAAAGGCTCGAATGCAGCAAGGAGAACATCTGCCAAAATTGGGTGTTTATGTCCTATGTTGTATTGTGTATTGTTTCTGGATGCATTGTATTAAATTGCAGAAGTGCCCCATCAGATTGGCTGTGATGCAGCACACCTGTGTTGTGTGGGCTTATTCCCTTTCATATTTCAAGATTTCTTTACCTTTTTGTATCTTTGCATTTCTGAACAGAAGTCAAGCAGCACTTGACTTGTATTTTGACTCCAGAAGGGTGAATCGCGACTAAATAAGCATTTCGCTCCAAGCTTTGCAAAATACAAGCACAAAAAGTGAACGTACACAGTGACAATTTCACATATCTTTTGTTTTTTTGCAGAAATTATTTACCAGGGAGATTTAATTTACAAAAAACGTGCCACCTTTCAAGAAAGCTTTAAAAAAGAAAAAAAATCATTTACATATTTACAAGCCCTGAATTTTGAAGTAGAGATCCTGCAATGGTTTTGCTGTGATAGATTGGAAGTCTCTTGGGTTATAAGACAAAATGGGAAAAATTCTGTCCAGAAAAGCCTCATCAAGTTCAACTGTGCATGAGCAATTATCCAGATAGCAGGATACAGACTATTGACAGTTATTAGAAAAGTAAAATTCAGACTTTCCTTTATAAAATAAGATATTTTTATTGTTTATTATTTCCTTTTTGCTGCCCTAAGTATTCTCAATTCCCTCATTTTTCAGCGTTAGTAGTTGGCCTGATTCAAAGTTTGGGCATCCGTAATCTTAGTAAGCAATTTCTTTGAAGTGTCAGGACTCTGAAATACAGCTCTAGATGGTATAAATTAAGAAGTCTGGGATTTTTCTGAATTGATTGTTGATGAAAACAGTAATTTCTCTTTACACCTAAAAGTCTCTGTGTGTGTATATATATATATATAGAGTACTGAATTAGGATGAAACATTTTATTTTTTTACTTTTGAAAATATTTGTACGTAAGGGGTTTACATGAGAACCAAAGCGGAATGCCTTGTGTGACTCCATGAGCAACAGCTCTGTATTTATTCCCTGGAACTTTCTGTATTGTATACTCTCCTGTGGAGCTGCTGGGGGACTCTGCCCAGGCAGCGAGGAAGACAAAATCTTCTTTAGGAGCCTGTGGAGCCCAGCAGCTTGCCAAGTGAAGAGCTGGTGGGGAGACAGTTGAGAGCCAGGGAATCCCCTGCCTCCCTGGTTGGGAACCGGGGCATCGCAGCTTCTCGCTGCCACCCCAGAGGGACCCCCAGACGTCCCCTGCCTGCTCCCTGCTAATGGTTCTGGTAGAGACGTCACGTCCCAGAGCAGTATTTCTGCTGGAGGAGGCACATCCATCAGGAAACCTTCAACCATACCTAGTTGAAAGCTGTTTGCCACCTTTTTGGAACATTAACCCCAAAGCCCTGGGTAGCACAAGGGCTTATATTGTGTCAGGTTTCAAGCAACTGCTCAGGAAAGAAGGGACCCTCACTGGAAGCTTTCGTACAGGATGGAGAGGAAGTTACTGGGATATTTTAGGGTGAGTGCAGATATCAGTGAAAAGAACAAGATGTCTGGCTCTGAACTTTGCCATTGATTTAGTCTGAGCCTGGGATTCCTTTATTTAACAGAGTTTTATTTTTCAATGAACTTACAACTTCGCGTGAGACAGGAATATCTTCTTCTGTCTCAGATTCCCCACCTATAAAATGCAAATTGTACATTCACACCTACCTCAGAGGAGTCTTGTTCAGGAGTAATTAGTTAATGTGTGAAATTCTTGAAGGTTGTAGAATAGAAGTGCAGTCTATTACATACTGTTACATACCAAATACAAAGCCTAAGTGTGAAATGCTTGTTGTTAGCGTAAGGCTCTGGGTGCTGTTCAGAAGATTAGGCTGGTAAAATATTGTCATTTCGGCAAAAAGAGTCAGAAAATTACTTCAGGGTGGGGTTTGGGGTTTTTTTTATCATTTGAGTCACAGTGGTTCTTCTCTGTAGACCATTTGGTGTGTACTGATGGTGAAATGTTTATTAGAGGTTTTAACACAGTCTTGCACCCTAGCAGGTGAAGGGATTACTTCTCTTGCCTAAACTTAGGCATCTGACGGCCTCTCAAATGGCAGTCAGACACTTACAGCCAGGCAGCTGAATGGAGAGCCGTTTGTCTGTGGCCCTTCCCTGTCACCTTTTTGGATGGGTTAAGGTAGGCGCAGCCAACCGCACGCACGCTCTTTCAGGAAAACGAGACAGGCGGGAATTTCAGAATCAACCGATGTATCTTCCAGTAGACCTGTACCAAAACATTGCTCTCGTTACGCTCATAGAATCACAGGGTGATTAAAGGTGGAGATCAACGGGAATCTTTGGGATTGGATTATTCAAAGGCAAGCAGGCGTTTCGGCAATGCTGGACATTTTAGCCCAATAGCTACCAATCAGCCCTCACAGGTATGGAGCACAGATGTAAGCCATTCAACAGGGAAACGTGTGGCATGAAGGCACCCTGTCTACAGATCTGGCACTACAGAGGGATGAGGAATGTACTTTTGCTGCTAAATTGCCAAGCTGTTGCCCGACCGCATTTCAATTCCTGCTTCTGGTGGAGGTTTCCGTTCCAATTACTCCCTTCTGCCCTGCTTGCTGGCAATCTCCACCAATGCCTGTTTGTTATTCTCCCTTTGCTTCTTTCTGTATTCATCCTTCTTTCATGCCTTCTCACTTGAGTGTGGTAAGCTTTGCACTCATTCTCTTCTATGCTGCCTGAGAAATCAGTATTAGGAACGTGGGGAAGACAATTTTGCTTCCAGTGCTCGTAAGGGCCACTTCCAGTTAGAAACAACAAAGACATTAACTATCCTCCTCATCTTCTGCAAACTCGTCTCCCAGATCTGGGCACGTGGAGCCCCTCCACAGAGGTCAGGCAGTGCTCAGGGCAGGCAGGATCTTTGAGAACACCAATGGATGGCATCTTTTTGCAAATCTCAACTCTTTGTATAGTAAATGCACTCTGAAAAATAGCTTTTGTCACTGTATCAAACGGTGGAGAGTGTATTGAGAAACTTCAAGTTAAATGTTTAGTTCCATCTAAAATTGCTTGTGAAATTCATCCCAGCCTGCTTTCTGAAGATGCAGGCAGAGCACTCACCTGGGCACACGGAGCAGTGCCAAGGGCACTCCTCTGCCCTCTCTTTAAGGTTCTGAGGACAAATATAAAGTCTTTCTTACCACTGGAGGTCTACCTGCACATTTGCAGTGTGACTTTGTCCATTTCACTGGCAGTTTTTCTTTTTTCCTATTGCTTAAGGAGATTTCTCTATGCATAGTCTATTTATTTGTCTCTTAAAACCTGGCACAGCAAGGTTTTATCTCCGTTTATCTCACTACTAATCCATCCTGCGAGAAGGTGCTAGGTCAGATTTTCCAGGGATGTGTTCACCTGTCTGTGAGCTAATTGCTGCAACTTGTATTGAGATGAAGCCGCTGAAAGAGTTGGCTCTTTGTCAACGGATCCTGCACAATTCATTAGGGCCACTGCATATCCCTGCTGGTGGCAGTAATGCAAGCACTTGCTGTAGCAGAAAATGCTGTAAGGGCCAGGCAGGAGTAACCAAAGAAGAGATCCTAGTGAGCTCCATGACTGAATTCTCTCTCGCCCACCCACAGGCTATTTGTCAGCCAGAAAGCTGCTGCCTCAGTGAATTTCAAAGCCTTGTGATTTTGTGCATGTTTGAAGCTGGATTATATCTGCAGCCTCTAAACTAACAGGCCTCTGAAAGCTTTTTAGAAGAAGTGTGTTCTCCATCAACAGCTTGGACACCTTGGTTTCAGAGAACATGCTGTTTGCTGAAGCTGGAAGCTCTTCCTCTGATTTGAAAGGTTTTCTAGGCATCTATGATAAATAGTACAGTGATTTTTTTTTTTATTGTATTTTTTGTATGGCGAGTGCCAAGGAAGAATGTGATCCAGCCAGCCATGTCAAGGGTTTGCCTTGCTCTGGAAATATAGCATCTGTCAGACGGTTTCCTGCCAGGGAAAGATAGTCCTGCCCTGCTGTCTGGGCAAAGGTTGCTATCAAAAGCATAAATAAGCTGTCTTCTTAAGCTGTTCTTTAAGTGGGACAGTTTGATCTTTTGTCAACAACAGAGAAATGCATCTCAAAACATGCTTTAAAGCAAAGGCCGCTAACTTTAACCGTGGTTTTCTTGCAGACTGGAATTAGAAGGGAGCCTCCTGTGCACATTCTTTGATTATATTGATCTAGAAAGTTCCTCAGTAAGTCTGACTGAATGAAACTGAGAGTCTGCCAAGATTTCTGGCTGAACAGCTTTAAGTCGTCTGCTTCCTGAAAGCAATACTGGAATGAGAAGTCCTGCTGTGATGGGCACAGTCTACCAGGTCACTTCTGTCTGGGTTGCATGCTCATCAACCTGGAATGCTGATGGCATTAAAACATTCTGTATCACTCAGATGTCTGAGCTGCAGACACCTGATTCATGTCATGGAATAGATTCACCACCCAGGAAACTCAGAAGTAAGACTGAGATATCAGTCCGTCACTTTTATCTTACACCACTAGTGTATCAAGCTTTTATAGTGGAAGAGAACGAGTCCAGCTTTCCCCTTACTTTGCAATGATACCTGTGTCTTCTTCCCAATTTGCACGTTTTCTTGCCCTAACACCTTTCATTCCCCCTACGGTAACGGCTTAAAGTGAATCTAGTGAACAGAGTCTAAGTGAAATGATTGCTAGCTTCAAAGAGAAAAAATATTTTATGCTATATGTATAGGCAACGAGAATTTAGTTTTGGTTTTCTTTTGCCTTTTGTCTTCTTATAGTTTAAAAATAGTCAAACTGTTTTCCACTCTTATAAAAGACTTTCAAGTATTGAACTGATATGCTGATCATTTTTCAGCTTGGAATTAATTTTTAAAACAGGGTTTATACTGAAAGCACTGGTGCCACATTAGCCATCCCAATGTGAACAGTGTGACTGTAATTTCTGCCTGAACTAACAATGAGATTGAACATTTGGTCAAATGGGGTTATTTTAGCTGCCATAAACTCTAACTAGATAAGACTTGAGCCTGCAAGAGTGAGGGAAAGACATCTAGTACAGCTAGGCAGGGGTCCAGTTCTGAGAAAAATAACCATCCATATCCACCATCCATATAGACAGGAGCTCGTGACAAAATAAGTTTCCTAGTAATCTGGAGGAATAAATTAGACTCCTGCGTGGGATGATGTGTTCTGAACTTTCTTCCTGATCTCATTGGCACAGCATAGAAGTAATGAAGGCAATTTCATTGTCATGCTATAAAACAAGTAGAAGTGAGGGTGGAATCAAGCCCTGGCATTTTAGCCGTTGTTTATACAAAATGAGCAAATAATCAAGGTCAACCTTCTACACCAGGATTTCGCTCAGTGGTGGTAGTTAGAAGCAAGCGAGCTTCCATTCCAGGAATCACCAAAGTGATTAACAGCACAAAAAATAAGGAGAAAAAATTTAGAGGACAATGGAAAAGTCAAAAACTCTTTCCAATGTCAAAATGCACATTCATTTTACAGTCTCATCCTATAACCCTATCAGCAGTTTTGAGTGTGATAGGAGAGTAAAAATGACAGAGAGTGACAGAGTTCTTTGTCGCAGTGGATTCAACAAATTCTGTTATTTCCATGAGGACGAAAGGAGTAGGATAATTATAAAGAAGAATGTAGCCTCCATGGCTCAGCAGGGTGCAGCTCCAGGAGAGCTAGTGAGCCCATTCTTGCAGTTGTCTGGACTGAATGCATTTTGGGCACGAGCAGTTTCCCAAAAGGAGTAGTAAAAGTGTTGGAGATTTGTGGACTGGCTGTTTATCAGTTCTGCCTGCTGCAATCTAGCATAGCAGCCATGAAAAAATAATTTGACAAGTGGAATTCTCCATCCATTCATTGCCTCGGTGAGATGCTATATTTATGGAAGGAGCTCTGAAAGCTGCCCTTTACAAAGAAACAAACAGCAGCTCAGATGAGTTTTCCTTTTTCAAGTCTAGTATTTTTATTTCTTCTTAATCTGGAATAGAGAAAGGAGAGTATCCAGTAACTGAAAATTCATAAATTGAAGTTGATGAAGTCTCATGGCTAATGCGCACTCTTCGTGCCAGGTGAAAGGGTAGGCTGGGACCAGCTGCTTGCACTCCACCCTCGCTTTTAAACATCTTTGAGCTGAAGGATACGCTATAGGGGTTATGGATTGTTTATTTTAAAAATGTTTTAAGATTTCCCGAGTCACGTCGGTTTCTTGCCCGTGACCATAAGTGGGGAGCTAAACCCTCCCTGTCCTTGCCTCAGCCCACGAGGTTTTTAAACAATAGGCTGTCTAGTGGCTTTCTTTTAAAACTACGACAATTTAAAAAATGTTCTAAAATTATTTTTGGAAGGAAAAAAAAATAGGAAATTGTCTTTTTTTGGTTCCTGTCATTTTTGAACTCCTGGAAGCATGTGAATATTATTTTCCATGAAGGGCTTTGGAAGAATATTCTTGTACCAGTTTGGGAGCAGGCAGTGTCACGGGGTGAATTGATATGTGTCAAATCTCGGTTGTATTTCTTTTTCCATGCTATTGATTTCTTGAATCCTCTATGGCAACTCATTTTCATTCCCTTTTCTCTTATTTCAAGTACATATTTGCTGCCGTGGTCTGATAGCCATTTGTGGAAGGGAGGTTGGAGAGCAGGCAGGGTAGGAAATACACATTCTTCTCCAGTTAGGAATTTGGTATGACATGGAGATCCCATTCGTAGGTATTTCTGAGAGTATTTTACAGGGCTACTTGTGGTTTCATTACTTACATATTGCTGCACTATAACTAACAATATATTTTGCAATATTTTTTAACTCAAACTTTCCCTGATACTGACCACTCTAAAGCACAGTCCTTAAAGGATGGTTTTTCCTTCCCAGAGATTGGGTTATTAGCTCTTGTTTTGGAATTACCAAATCTCTCATAGATCTGCAAAGAGGTTTGTGGATTCATTTGCATTTAGACAGTGCTCTCCCATAGATTAAATGTAATTTCAGAGACGTTCTCTTTTGTTTGTCTTTATGTTCTGTTGAGAATGTATTTTTTTTTTCTTTAAAGTAGAAAATGCTCATAGGTTCATGATCCTTTTTTCCTGAACTTCAAGGGAATACTGGGAGAAGAAAAGGCCAGTTGTGCTAAGGTATGGAACTAACTAAATTAAAAAAAAAAAAAAAAAAAAAAAAAGAGTGAGAGCTAATGAGATTTTTATTAAGAGACCTGTTCATCACATTTTGCAGAGGAATGAAACTTAAGGCCAGGTCCATTTTAGCAAATATTTGTATTAGCAAAGGTATCTCTTTATTTGCAAAGTCAAACCTGTGCCTCAGAGAGGAGTGGTAAGCTAAAGCATAAATTACAGCCACAGTAATCAAATCTATTGACGACTGATCTTGCCCTTAAAATTAGTACCATTGAAATCTGTAATTTTCTTTCAGATGTGGAGAAAAAAAGTTGAATACTGCCTAAAGATCTTAAGCAAAATTTTAAGAAGAGAGTTTTTCCTTTATCTGAGCCTAATAATGGATCCTTCATTTTGTCACTCATGCTGAGGACACAAAATACACATTAACTTTCTTACTCTAGTTAAATTGAGGTGCAGAGAGAATTCCTTTAGCAAGAGTTTCAGGTAAAATTCTCTGTTCTCCTCTGTCCCTCAATTCAATATCAATACAAGTTCTATCTGAACATCTCTGTTCAGCATCTATGTCAGTGGCTGAGAGATTAATTTTCCAATTACAAGCCTTGAGCAGTACTACTGAATTGTACTATTCAGAAGCTGGAAACTATATATACTGTTTTCCTTCTAGAGGAAAGTTCTGCTATTTCTATTTTTTTTGGTATTTTTTTTAATTGCTTTGTTTCTAGTCTGCTCATTTTAAAAATCTCTTATATATTGTATTATAACTGTTATTTTATTATATTATAGCTATGGCTCCTTCAAATTCTGCATCTCTTTTCTGAACCAACTGTTACCTAACGGATGTCCTGACTTTAGGTCCCATTATTTATAAGACTTGGGGAAGAATACAGTCATGTTAACTTTCATATTTACAAATCCATTTGTGGTTAGACTGGCTCTTTTCTACCTGACTTCTATTGTCTGATTTCTATTTGATCCAAATGGCTATTAAAGCAGATTTATTGTTCTGCTTTTCAATTATCTCCCCAAATATGCTGAGCTGGGTTTTGGTTTTATTTGGTTTTGGGTTTCTTTTTTTTTTTTTTTTTTTCTTTTTTTTTGCTTTTCAGGGTTGTTGACAATGATCAATGGCCTTCATTTTATTCAGATTAATTTTCAGTACTTTTCTCTGTCGTTCATAATTGAGTTCCACTATCAATATTCTCCATGTATATTGAGCAGGAGCAAGATTGCATTGCCTGCAGTGCTTCTGTAACTCTATTTATAGCAGACCATGTTTCTTTCCAATCCAGTCTTTAAAAAGGCTCCTTTCAGCAAACTTTTAAACAACTTTACAGAGATACTTTTTGACTTTTTTTTTTTTCTTTTAGTTGGAAAATATCTTTACTTAATGAGAAGCAGTCTGATTTTCAGGTTTGACCTAGTAAGGAGGCATCGCAGGTCAACACTGATCAGTTATATCATGGGAGTTAGTTATTTCTTTTTCCAAAATGCTTATTGGAAAACTTTTTTTTTCTGACTTTACACTCTTTATTGAAGTACAGCTTATGCAAGATTTATTGTGTACTATAGGTGGGTTTAAAAATATATTTGTCCTGATTAATTCCTTTTAATGATAGCTGCACAACAAATAACTTGCCCTGTATTTGATAATGAGTTGTGGGTTTTTTTTCTTATTTTTCTTTTTTTTTCCCTAAAGAAGGTTTTTAATATTTCTGTACAGATTCTGAGTTTTCATATAGCTTAATTGCTGCAAAGAAGACAGAAAGAAAAAAGTTTTTCAAGCACAACTTCAATATTAATGATCTCTGACATGGGTTCAGGCACTCCCTCATCAGTTCCTTAGGCAGGAGAAAACTGCAGGTTTTGTCCTATCGCTCTGATTATTATTTGCAGCTCCACAGACCAAGAGAAGGTGCAAGAAGGCAGTCAGTCCTGCTTCGTTTCTTTCAGTCATCTCCTAGAACAGCATAATAGCTGTGTAGTGTGCTAATGACTCATCCTTCAGGCTGGTGGTTACTCAGCACTTGGGCAACACGTAAACCATGAGCAAAAGTAATCAGTGAAGAAGCGTGGGATGAAAAGAAATGATTGTGCACGTTTTGATTAAAAGGTCAAGTGCAAAGCAGAAATGATGACAAATGGGAAATATTTTCTCTAAAATAAACAGCTAAACTCAATTCCACAGCCCTTATTATAATGTTGAAATTGCTTAAGCTAATTACGACAAATGAAGCTAAACATAGTGTGCCTCCTGACTGAAGATACTCATACAATTTTGTTGTGCCAACACCCAACACACCCCCAAGTTTGCCGGAGCTATTAATAATCCGAAAGACATGGTACAGCCTGTTGCTGATGGGTTTCATTTGTATATTTTTTCTCTATGTATGCATATATATAAAATATATATATAAAGTGGCATACATATATATACATACAACTTTAATGTCACTGCGTTGTGATCTATTTTAGATTAAATCTTTTCTACGGGGGTCAAATTGTTATGTCTTCTTTAAACTGGGGTATGGGATATGGATGAAGCCTAGTGACAACCTAGAAGTCAAGGTAGTGAACCCAACAGAGAAATATGTCATGGCAACCGCTTACTTACAAAGGTGTAGATGTGATTATACAATCTGTAAGGGACATGGGTAATTAAGTTGGACACGTAAATTTTTCGAATTAATGCCATACCATTAATTGGTCATTTGCAACCCCCAGGAACTGAACTTCGTATTGTAAAGAAAGGTAGTTTAAATATAAACTTTGAAAAGTAATTTTGTCTTATGCTAGGGTTTTACAGCACTTTCTCCGAAGTGCTTAATACACGTAAGGAAGGCAGGGGAAAAACGCTAAGGAAGGAAAAGCGTTTGAGGGTTGAATAATGAACACTGGAAGGGCTTTACTGATTTGATAGCAGGTTGAAACTTTAGGTGGTTGATAGAGTGAGCACTAAAGTGCAATTCATTAATCAGAAATATGGAAGAGCAGTATTTAAGCTGAAAACGTGTCGACAACTGCGTTTTTGAGTGTGCTGAGAGCGGTAATCCCAAACGTGAATTTCTACAAACTTGGGTACACTATGGCGTCGTGTCATTGCTGCAGTTGTCCGTCAAGGTAGCACTCAGAGATACAGTATAGCGTTCTTTAGTGATCTTCGTAGCTGTGTTGTCAACCATTGCAGGTGGATTTATTTGAAGAATCTGCTAGGTTCTGTGATGAAAGCTGTTCTGCACATCCACAGAGGAGCTCAGAGAGACAATGGCAGGAGGGGGACCCCAAATAATACCCTCATGGCTGCTCCCAGGCCCACCACTGGGGTGTGGGACACATTAGGGGATGCAGGGGAAAAGCAGTTTGGGATTGCACAGGACCTTCAGCCTTGCTGCTGGCTGGACCTGGGGGCATGGAGCAGCAGCCGCTGCGCCCCTCTCGGACTGTTGGGTCCAGCATGATGTATTTTCCTCTAACAGTATTAACCTTCAAAACTGTCATCAACTGCTATTGAAAGTCATCATTAGGAAAAATATATCACAAAATGATGAAAACAAGAGATCCATACCTCATGTCGAACGTGTGTATGTAGTCCAGTGATGCAACAACCATAGAATTCCAAAAGTTAGACTATCCAAAAAATGCATTTTTAGAATGCTGCTATCACCTTGCATAATTTTACATAATAAAATGTAACTGGATAAAATGTATCTTTTTTTATTTCTTCTGTGTTATTTAGGTCCACTTACCTTCACTGTAGAAATTTCTAAACAACTGGTATTGCTTCAGGGTTCTGTTTATTTACAGAGAATCCTACAACTAGAATATGCTACTATTTTAAACTCTACTCGTAACTCTAGCAGGCTTTGTTTCAGTGCAGGAAGGATTAAAATTCCTAAGTCATGAACATGACAAATTGCATTTTATTTTGAAAAGAGCTTAAGAAATGTCGGCCCATTTTCTCCAAGGTACTTCAATACTTAAAACTGTACCTGGGCTTTTTGTGAGATTTTGAAAATCACCTACGTGACACTTACGAATTTCAAAGAGAGACATGAAAGCGCTTATTCCTCAAATTTTTTATGTACCTATTCTGTCTCTAGATACCTTTGAAAACCTGGATCTGAGGCATTTTTCAGATTTTTACTCATACTGCCTAGTGAAATGTTTTATTTTTGTCCCTCCGTGAAATTATAGTATAGATGGGAGTGCAGACATTACAAGCATAGCATTTGACCCGAAAGGACCAAATCTCCATTTCTTTTGAGCTCATTTTCTTCTTTTTCTTCTCATGGGTTTTGTTTGGCCTCCAACTCATGATATTTGCTCTTCGAGCTTCATGGAAAATGTATTTTCCAGGGTCAAGGCTCCTGTTGTAACCTCCAAACACCTCTGCTGGAGCTTTTACTTGGCTTCTTAAACAGCTTTGGTGTGCTGTGCTACAATAACCGTATGCACTTCTCGTCTCCACTGCTTTTCCACTCTCCCCTGGAGCTGCGTCTGGTTTCCCAGAGCAAAATGCATCAAACAGTGCCTTTGCTCTTTCAAACATTTTCTTTTCTGGTTCAGAGATAAATCCCGTATCATCAAAATATGAACACTTTTATATTATTAAAACAACTTGGGAAACCTTGGATTTGGCTCATGAAATGGCTTGAAGTGACCTGGTCCACTTTGGGCAGTGTAATTGCCATCAGCAACCATGTTAATACAGGTTGAAGAGGTTAAAGGAAGCATTTAATCTTTCTTTCTTGTTTGCTTGCAAGCATTTTGTTGTGTTTTCTCCTGCTTCTGGCCTTATAAATCAACTTGTGTCCCCTTGCTGTTCCTGTGGAGAGACGCCCTCCCAGTCTATATCCTCTTGTTGCAGCTGGAGTGTTTGTGGCCTTCAACCCAGCATCTCATCAGAAATATCTCTTAAATATCTCTTTCTTCACTGAAGGAGTGATGAGGCATTGGAACAGGCTGCCCAGGGAAGTGGTGGAGTCACCATCCCTGGAGGGGTTCAAGAACCATGTAGATGTGGTGCTTCAGGACATGGGTTAGTGGGTTGGGTGGTGTTGCGCTGACGGTTGGACTTGGTGATCCTTGAGGTCTTTTCCAACCTTAATGATTCTATGACTCTGTGATTCTAAATGAGATTTTGTGCCCTGATGTTTTAATTTTCCTCTTATTTTTAACCGGTTTTTCTCTTCTCTAAGACTTTCTCTGAAGTTCTAGGCAGCATAGCTGCTCTGGCAGACTGACCCAAGCCTTGGGATAAGGAACAGTCTCCCTAAGTCCCCTCTGTGTTCCCTTTCACGGAGGTGGGATGCAGCTACATCTAACTCCAGGTTTAAACTCTTACACTGATGAAAGGAGAAATGAACTCAAGCCTATTTAGCTTCAAGAACAACTGTGGTGAGAATTAGCTGGTGAGAAATCCCCAGTTCATGCTCTGCTCCTCTTTGAATCGTTGGAACGAGATGGAAGGTGAGCGCAAGGTGCTCTGTGGATCCACAGAGGCAAAAGTAGGGTAGAAGACGCAAGATTGGGGCAGGTATCAGCAAGAGCAGAGTATACCTGTACTGATACAAATGATAAGAAGATGTGATAAAAGGAGAAATTATTACAAAATCAGAAAAAATGACAGGTACATCAAAAAATGCCCCAGAGCATTCAAAACAGAGGAGCGATGGTGAAGCTTGTACGAATCTGTCAATAAGGAAGCAGAAAGGTCAAGGTATACAACAAGGGAAACAGCTTTTCTTGAATAGAATGGAGCATGAACAGGAGAAGAAAATCAGAGTTGTAACCTGGATGAGAAGAAAAAAAATAATCAGTGACACTGGAGATGAAGGAGCTGTCTGTAGTCTGAGTCCAGAGGCAATAGAGAGAGAGCAAAGTGGGAAGAGGGATCCCTCTGTGTAGGAGAATCAGGATGGACAATTGGGGGTAATGGCACTTGGTTCAGTCATTTAAAATTATATTGAATGTATAAGACATCGAAAGATGTTGAAATTAAAATATTTACTGTACATGACAGTATCTGTAAAGGGACAAGTCGCAGTGAAATCCACAGGCCATGTTAAAGCACTTTTTATTTCCCCTTGAACAAGAATATTTTAAGTAGAAAGTCAACTGTGAAATGAAATATACTTCCTGTTCAGTTGAATTCCCTATTTATCAGCCATTTCACCTACCGTGCCATGTACCTTATATACAGACGCAAAATTACCATCTGCTAAATCAAATGCAGAAACCTGTGAATCAAATACATTGCCTAGAAAATCAAATTAATATTAAACCAAATACATTCAGGACCAGCGAATCGTCTGCTTTTAAGGTTTTTTTGTTCAAATCTAGAGCTCTTAATATCCAAAGATAAGTGTATTTGTTTACATACATACATATGCTAAAATATTAACACTTATCTTTCAGTTACCTCCAGAGATAACCTAAAGCAGCTTAGTGTGGTTTTAAGACTCTCTCATATATTTTTTTAAACACTTAATAACTTGGAAAGGTAACGACATATTTTGAATAACCATACCAGGATATCTACTTCCTCAATTTTAGCCAACATAGTACTGCAGACTTAAAACACCAGAACGTTGTCATTTTTTTTTTCCCCTCTAGTCTATGTTTCTATAGTGCCATAGTACCATGCACTAGGAATATTCCTTAGTACTTTTTTCTTTTTTTTTAATTTCAGAGAGAATATAATGCAGAGGTTTAATTTTCTGATCAAAATTTCACTTAGCTCTGGAGGGGAGTTGTAAAGTGTATGTAGCATCTCCATGTAAGGTGGCATTTTGTGAGAACCTTTTCTTTAAAAAAAACAAAAAAAAAAAAAAAGAAGAAGAAAAAAAAGCAACAAAGTGGTTAAATTCGAAAAGAATGTTCATCCAGGTATTGTTCCTACTGAACTCTATGAATCCTTGTGAAATGACCTTAGAGATAAAGCCGTACAGCACTCTAGTAGAAATACCTGAATTAGATGAGTCTGTTAGGATATACAGTATTGTGGTACTGGGATAACTGGTTAGCTCTGGTGTGGACCAGCACGTTTGGATTGGATCTAGCCTTCCCATGAGTCGGACAGGCTGCCATTTGTCGTGCCCTACCATAAATTCGTATGCAGATTTTCCTCAGCTGTTAATTTTCATCTTAAACTTGTCTAGGGAAAAGAGAAAAAGTACAAGAAACAATACTTCTGTTAATACAGAGTGAGAGAAAAAGCATTGCCAGCACCAGAGAGGTTATTAAACTCAGCAGCACATGTTGCAAAGGAATTCTTTCATACTCCTTTGCTATATGTATTCAATATCTCAAGAACCTTTGCGAAATCCAGTGTTTCTACTATTTATCTCGCTTTTTATCCTGAGCTGTGTGCTCTGCTGTCCTCATTCGTGCACTGAGGGGGTGGGAGTTTGACAGGTGGGGGTTTTTACGCCATAGGTTCCTTTTGAGATACAATACATTAATAAAGTAAGGGCACTGCAGAACAATTGTGTGATGTGTAACAGAGCTTCTAAGTAACACTCACCTGATGATTTCATTTCCCAAAGCCAATTTAAAAGGCAGGGGAGAAATATTCCCAAATATTTGGTGGATGAAGTATATCCATCATCTCTGTGATAGCTAGCTTTGGTAGCAACTTTCTCTTAAGGAATGTAATGAATCCTTTCCTGTTTGCTTGATTTGCAATTTCAGTACTTCACTGGAAGACCATTTTTAACCATGTGATTTCCTTGTATAAGCTGTCATTTAAGAGAAGCATACCTTCTCTTTCCTCTGAGCTTATCCAAATATCTAATAGTTCTGTCAAACAAATGTGTTTATATGCATCCTTTCATATAGGATGTATCCTTCCCACCACTGGCATAGAGGGTCAGTGAATTATTTGGACAGTACATATGTAATATTGAAGTACAGTATGTATTTTTCAAAACAGGTTGAATCATTAAGTAGCGTATGTCAAAATTTATTTTTTTTTAAATGTGACCTTTAGGTAATTCAGTGCTTTTTTAGAACATTTCCTTCTTGATCCCTAATGAGCTCAGTAAAACCAGAAAAAACTTTATTAACTTTGCATATAATTAAAACTTTTATGGAAATCCTGGATGGAGAACTCTCTCCCCCCCCTGAAGCCAGTAATGGGATTGTGGAATTTTGTTTCCCTGATGCTCGTATTCCCTTGGCTCTTTGCCCTGCTACCTGAGGGCCTAATTTGGGGTTGATGTTATTATTACTGGATCAGCTCCATGGAAGCTGTGTCCTGCTGTCCTTGCTGATGAGAGCTGACCTTGACAGTCTTGTTGAGTGGACATTGCAGCTTTGATATTTCCAACAGGGGATAGGGGCTTGGAAAGATACTGCAAGACATCTGTTTGTGTACAGCTCTGGAGCAGACTCTTCTGCCTATTTAATTTTTACATAATGCTCTGAAGGTGCATTAAAGAAATTGCTGCGGGGGGTGTGATAAATCTTAGTCAATTTAAGTGGCACAGTCAAAGTAACTTCTCCTCTAGTAAAGACCAAAATAGCATAAAAGGTTACAGGTGAACATTAGTGCCCCAAAATGGTATCAATTCACTGTGATATCTTTGTTGCCTTCCTATAAAATCAAAAAGCTTCTTTACAGGAAGCGTTCGGAATTCCCAGATTGGGTTTTGGTATTCTGCTGCCTGGGGGGCAGAATAACAGTTGTGGAGAGAGTTTAATTCTGCTTCTCCTAAGTCAGCCTTCTTGTTAAAGGGATTCAGTCTAGACAAACAGTTCCTCTGAATGTCTCTTTGTTGCTCTTTTTCCTGGCAGGCAAGATGTGTGGCCTTAGAGTACTCCTGAACTGGTGATGAGAGTTTGAGCCTCTTCCCTTCAGCCTCATATCTCTCTGAGTTACTCCAGTGCATGCCTGCCACTCCAGCAGCTGCCTTAACTACCTGGAAGTACAATGCTGAACATCTTCCAATACCCGAGCAAGTGAGCTACAGAAAGAGAAGTCTCGGCTCAATTCCAGAAGACAGTTCTTATCTCAAGGTCTTAAAGGTAAGACCAGAAATAAAGTTCTGTTGCTGACGTGCAATATAGGTACAACTGAGATATCCAG